>NC_092165.1:62031020-62038520 GCF_045791955.1 Oncorhynchus clarkii lewisi
GCAGCGAGCTTTACACCACTCCTGCCAACGCTTGGCATTGTGAATGGTGATCTTACGCTTGTGTGCGGCTGCTCGGCCATTGAAACTCATTTCATTAAGCTCCTGACGAACAATTATTGTGCTGACGTTGCTTCCCGAGGCAGTTTGGAGTGTTGCAACCGAGGATACACAATTTTTACGTGCTTCAGCACTCCACGGTCCCATTATGTGAGCTTGTGGCCTACCACTTCACGGCTGAGCCGTTGTTTCTCCTAGACGTTTCCACTTCACAATAACAGCACTTACAGTTGACCGGGGGCAGTCCCAGCAGGGGTGTCTGGTGAAGCAGGGGAGGCTGGTGAAGCAGGGGAGGCTGGTGAGCCCCAGCAGGGCAGAAATTGGACGTACTGTCTTGATAGAAAGGTGACATCCTATGACAGTACCACGTTGAAAGTCACTGCGCTCTTCAGTATGGGGCCATTCTACTGCTACTGTTTGTCTATGGAGATTGCATGGTGGTGTGCTCGATTTTATAAACCTGTCACCAACGGGATGGTTGCTGAATCTACCAATTTGAAGGGGTGTCCCACATACTTACTTAATATATACAGTTGATGTCAGAAGTTTTAACATACACCTTAGCCAAATATATTTAAACTCGTTTTTTACCTTTTCTCCTGACAATTCCTGACATTTACATTTAGTAAACAAACAAAATTCCCTGTTTTAGGTCAGTTAGATTCACCACTTTATTTTAAGAATGTAAAATGTCAGAATAATAGTAGAGAGAGTGATATATTTCAGCTTTTATTTCTTTCATCACATTCCCAGTGGGTCAGAAGTTTACATACACTCAATTAGTATTTGACAGCGTTGCCTTTAAATTGTTTAAATTGAGTCAAATGTTTCTGGTAGCCTTCCACAAGCTTCCCACAATAAGTTGGGTGAATTTTGGCCCATTCCTCCTGACAGAGCTGGTGTAACTGACTCAGGTTTGTAGGCCTCCTTGCTCGCACACGCTTTTTCAGTTCTGCCCACAAATTTTCTATAGGGTTGAGGTCAGGGCTTTGTGATGGCCACTCCAGTACCTTGACTTTGTTGTCCTTAAGCCATTTTGCCACATCTTTGGAAGTATGCTTGGGGTCATTGTCCATTTGCGACGAAGCTTTAACTTGACTGGTCAGGTCTTGACTTGACCTGACTGATGTCTTGAGATGTTGCTTCAATATATCCACGTACTTTTCCTCCTCATGATGCCATGTATTTTGTGTAGTGCACCAGTCCCTCCTGCAGCAAAGCACCCCCACAACATGATGCTGTCACCCCCGTGCTTCACGGTTGGGATGGTGTTCTTCAGCTTGCAAGCTTACCCCTTTTTCCTCCAAACATAACGATGGTCATTATGGCCAAACAGTTCTATTTTTGTTTCATCAGACCAGAGGACATTTCTCCAAAAAGTATGATCTTTGTCCCCATGTGCAGTTGCAAACTGTAGTCTGGCTTTAGTATGGCTGTTTTAGAGCAGTGGCTTCTTCCTTGCTGAGCGGCCTTTCAGGTTACGTTGATATAGGACTCGTTTTACTGTGGATATAGATACTTGTACCTGTTTCCTCCAGCATCTTCACAAGGTCCTTTGCTGCTGTTCTGGGATTGATTTGCACTTTTCACACCAAAGTACGTTCATCTCTAGGAGACAGAACGCGTCTCCTTCCTGAGTGGTATGACGGTTGCGTGGTCCCATGGTGTTTATACTTGCGTACTATTGTCTGTACAGATGAACGTGGTACCTTCAGGTGTTTGGAAATTGCTCCCAAGGATGAACCAGACTTGTGGAGGTCTACAATTATTTTTCTGAGGTCTTGGCTGATTTCTTTTGATTTTCCCATGATGTCAAGCAAAGAGGCACTGAGTTTGAAGGTAGGCCTTTAAATACATCCACAGGTACACCTCCAATTGACTCAAATTATGTCAATTAGCCCATCAGAAGCTTCTAAAGCCATGACATCATTTTCTGGGATTTTCCAAGCTGTTTAAAGGCACAGTCAACTTAGTGTATGTAAACTTCTGACACACTGGAATTGTGATACAGTGAATTATAAGTGAAATAATCTGTCTGTAAACAATTGGTGGAAAAATTACTTGTGTCAAGCACAAAGTAGATGTCCTAAGCGACTTGCCAAAACTATAGTTTGTCAACACGAAAATGTCACGACCGGCTTATTTGAAAACAGCTAATTTGTTGGTGAACTTTCCAAATGTCGACAACATGAATGATGGTGGTGGAAATGCCTTTATGCGTAAATATGGAAATAATGACCTAACATATTAATTAGAAATATTATTACAGCTAATGGAAATTTGTCAGTAAATTGTCAGTATTTGTCAATAAAAATAGCATTCCAGTTGGTGTCTATGGAAGGCAGCCACTGTGCAATAAATCAACTCATTTTGGACGATTTTCTTGGAGTCACGTGATGACACGGTGTGTGGTCCTTCCCCACTACGACTCAGGAAACCACGCAGTTTATTCGGCTACAGATGACATGGTGTGTGGTCCTTCCCACTACGACTCAGGAAACCACGCAGTTTATTCGGCTACAGATGACATGGTGTGTGGTCCTCCCCACTACGACTCAGGAAACCACGCAGTTTATTAGGCTACAGATGACATGGTGTGTGGTCCTCCCCACTACGACTCAGGAAACCACGCAGTTTATTAGGCTACAGATGACATGGTGTGTGGTCCTCCCCCACTACGACTCAGGAAACCACGCAGTTTATTAGGCTACAGATGACATGGTGTGTGGTCCTCCCCACTACGACTCAGGAAACCATGCAGTTTATTAGGCTACAGATGAAATAAATAATGATGAACTTCACGTGGTGGTGAAAATACAACATGACGAGTTTGATGAGTCGTTCCAATAAATATCGAGAGGTCTTGTTCTTTAGTGACGTGAAGATCTCGAGCTCGGCTGCAGTTTGAAAAATAAAAGGATCTCGCTCTTTTTGTTCGTAATGATCATGTAGGAAACTATATCTGTTATTTTTATGCATACTGTGTCATCATTCTGCCAGCTGTTGGCTAGAGCACAGGGGGCCAATACCTGAGTAGACACATTCAATATATACATGTAACACATTTTTTTGTTGCACTTAAGCATCAGTAGAGTTTAAAATGCGTCTGGAAACCTATTTAACTTTTTTTTTATTTTTTTGGGGGGGGGGAGATACATGGGAATTTATCCGCAAAAGTTATTTTTATGCATACTGTGTCATCATTCACATCCTTTTATCTGCTGCAATTCAATTGGATGGAAACATATCTCTAGTGGGAAAATGCTAATTGTTATGCAGATTTTTTGATGATCCCCAATTGGATGGAAACATATCTCTAGTGGGAAAATGCTAATTGTTATGCAGATTTTTTGATGATCCCCAATTGGATGGAAACAAATCTCTAGTGGGAAAATGCTAATTGTTATGCAGATTTTTTGATGATCCCCAATTGGATGGAAACAAATCTCTAGTGGGAAAATGCTAATTGTTATGCAGATTTTTTGATGATCCCCAATTGGATGGAAACATATCTCTAGTGGGAAAATGCTAATTGTTATGCAGATTTTTTGATGATCCCCAATTGGATGGAAACAAATCTCTAGTGGGAAAATGCTAATTGTTATGCAGATTTTTTGATGATCCCCAATTGGATGGAAACATATCTCTAGTGGGAAAATGCTAATTGTTATGCAGATTTTTTGATGATCCCCAATTGGATGGAAACATATCTCTAGTGGGAAAATGCTAATTGTTATGCAGATTTTTTGATGATCCCCAATTGGATGGAAACAAATCTCTAGTGGGAAAATGCAAATTGTAATGCAGATTTTTTTTATGATCCCCAATTGGATGGAAACCTACCTAGTGTTGATGTGTTGATCATGTGTTGACGTGATACTTCTGATGTTTTATTTGTGTATATATAAATGTACCTATTATACTGTTATATTATTAACCAAGCTTAAAGTACGTTTTCTTCCCTCCTCTCCCTCTCTCCAGTCAGTGTATGTGTAGTGCTGAGAACCCAGCTTGTAGAGACAGGCCCTTCACCATCCTTTACCGTCACATGGACCTGTCCTCAGGCCGCAGCGTCCCAGCAGACATCTTCCAGATGCAGGCCACTACCAGATACCCTGGAGCTTTCTACATCTTCCAGATCAAAGGACCGGGCAACGAGGGACGAGAGTTCTACATGAGGGTGAGGGAGGGAGGGAGGGAGGGAGGGAGGAGAGTTCTACATGAGGGTGAGGGAGGGAGGGAGGGAGGGAGGGAGGAGAGTTCTACATGAGGGTGAGGGAGGGAGGGAGGAGCGTTCTACATGAGGGTGAGGGAGGGAGGAGAGTTCTACATGAGGGTGAGGGAGGGAGGGAGGGAGGGAGGGAGGGAGGAGAGTTCTACATGAGGGTGAGGGAGGGAGGGAGGGAGGGAGGGAGGAGAGTTCTACATGAGGGTGAGGGAGGGAGGGAGGAGCGTTCTACATGAGGGTGAGGGAGGGAGGAGAGTTCTACATGAGGGTGAGGGAGGGAGGGAGGAGCGTTCTACATGAGGGTGAGGGAGGGAGGAGAGTTCTACATGAGGGTGAGGGAGGGAGGAGCGTTCTACATGAGGGTGAGGGAGGGAGGAGAGTTCTACATGAGGGTGAGGGAGGGAGGGAGGGAGGGAGGAAAATTCTACATGAGGGTGAGGGAGGGAGGGAGGGAGGAGCGTTCTACATGAGGGTGAGGGAGGGAGGGAGGAAAATTCTACATGAGGGTGAGAGAGGGAGGAGAGTTCTACATGAGGGTCAGAGAGGGAGGGAGGGAGGGAGGAGAGTTCTACATGAGGGTGAGGGAGGGAGGGAGGGAGGGAGGGAGGAGCATTCTACATGAGGGTGAGGGAGGGAGGAGAGTTCTACATGAGGGTGAGAGAGGGAGGGAGGGAGGGAGGGAGGAGAGTTCTACATGAGGGTGAGGGAGGGAGGAAAATTCTACATGAGGGTGAGAGAGGGAGGAGAGTTCTACATGAGGGTGAGGGAGGGAGGAGAGTTCTACATGAGGGTGAGGGAGGGAGGAGAGTTCTATGGGAGGGAGGGAGGAGAGTTATACGTGAGGGAGGGAGGAGAGTTCTATGTGAGGGAGGGAGGAGAGTATTATGTGAGGGAGGGAGGAGAGTTCTACGTGATGGAGGGTGGAGAGTTCTATGTGAGGGAGGGAGGAGAGTTCTATGTGAGGGAGGGAGGGAGGAGGGTCCTACGTGAGGGAGGAAGGGAGCGGGGAGAGTTCTATGTGAGGAAGGGAGGAGAGTTCTATGTGAGGGAGGGAGGAGAGTTCTATGTGAGGGAGGGAGGAGAGTTCTATGTGAGGGAGAGGGGAGAGTTCTATGTGAGGGAGAGGGGAGAGTTCTATGTGAGGGTGGGAGGAGAGTTCTATGTGATGGAGGGAGGAGAGTTCAATGTGAGGGAGAGGGGAGAGTTCTATGTGAGGGTGGGAGGAGAGTTCTATGTGAGGGAGGGAGGAGAGTTCTATGTGAGGGAGAGGGGAGAGTTCTATGTGAGGGTGGGAGGAGAGTAGTGGCCTGAGGGCCATGTAATATAATGTTTTTAAAATGGCATGAATGCCTTAATTTTACTGGACACCAGGAAGAGAAGATGCTGCCTTGGCAGGAACTAATGTTGATCCATGATAATCCCCAGGAAGAGTAGCCGCTGCCTTGGCAGGAACTAATGGGGATCCATAATAAACCCCAGGAAGAGTAGCTGCTGTCTTGGCAGGAACTACTGGGGATCCATAATAAACCACAGGAAGAGTAGCTGCTGTCTTGGCAGGAACTAATGGGGATCCATGATAATCCCCAGGAAGAGTAGCCGCTGCCTTGGCAGGAACTAATGGGGATCCATAATAAACCCTAGGAAGAGTAGCTGCTGCCTTGGCAGGAACTAATGGGGATCCATAATAAACCCCAGGAAGAGTAGCTGCTGCCTTGGCAGGAACTAATGGGGATCCATAATAAACCCCAGGAAGAGTAGCTGCTGCTTTGGCAGGAACTAATGGGGATCCATAATAAACCCCAGGAAGAGTAGCTGCTGCCTTGGCAGGAACTAATGGGGATCCATAATAAACCCCAGGAAGAGTAGCTGCTGCTTTGGCAGGAACTAATGGGGATCCATAATAAACCCCAGGAAGAGTAGCTGCTGCCTTGGCAGGAACTAATGGGGATCCATAATAAACCCCAGGAAGAGTAGCTGCTGCTTTGGCAGGAACTAATGGGGATCCATAATAAACCCCAGGAAGAGTAGCTGCTGCCTTGGCAGGAACTAATGGGGATCCATAATAAACCCCAGGAAGAGTAGCTGCTGCCTTGGCAGGAACTAATGGGGATCCATAATAAACCCCAGGAAGAGTAGCTGCTGCCTTGACAGGAACTAATGGGGATCCATAATAAACCCCAGGAAGAGTAGCTGCTGCCTTGGCAGGAACTAATGGGGATCCATAATAAACCCCAGGAAGAGTAGCTGCTGCCTTGGCAGGAACTAATGGGGATCCATAATAAACCCCAGGAAGAGTAGCTGCTGTCTTGGCAGGAACTAATGGGGATCCATAATAAACCCCAGGAAGAGTAGCTGCTGTCTTGGCAGGAACTAATGGGGATCCATAATAAACCCCAGGAAGAGTAGCTGCTGTCTTGGCAGGAACTAATGGGGATCCATAATAAACCCCAGGAAGAGTAGCTGCTGCCTTGTCAGGAACTAATGGGGATCCATAATAAACCCCAGGAAGAGTAGCTGCTGCCTTGTCAGGAACTAATGGGGATCCATAATAAACCCCAGGAAGAGTAGCAGGAACTAATGGGGATCCATAATAAATACTAATATAAATCAGACCTGAGGACAATAATAATAATAAACAGACAATGTTGTAACTATGTTTGCAGTAGTTTGCGTGTAGTGTAGTTTGCGTTAGAATGATGCCATCTGTTTCATATGTTATCAGCCTTTTTAAACTGATACCAGCAGGATACATACAGACTCTTTTTTTGGTCGGGATATACAGAACAGAACACTGTTGCTCGGTCTGCCTTTCTGTGTTAGGTATAGTTGACAGGCAGATGGGCCAATAAGAGTCTGTAGTTTTAGAGTGGGCGGAGCACTACTAGGTGCTGCCCAGTGTCACATAGACTACGTAGTGCACTATGTGGGCGGCAGGGGCGGCAGAGCGTTGGACTTGTAACCGGAAGGTTGCAAGTTCAAATCCCCGAGCTGACAAGGTACAAATCTGTTGTTCTGCCCCTGAACAGGCAGTTAACCCACTGTTCCTAGGCCATCATTGTAAATAAGAATTTGTTCTTAACTGACTTGCCTAGTTAAATAAAGGTAAAAAAAAATAAATATATATATATATATGTTGGGCCTCGGTCAACTGTAGTGCACTACGTAGGGCCTCGGTCAAGGAGTCGGGTTCAATTTGGGATGCTGACTCAGTGGAT
>NC_092165.1:62043520-62123520 GCF_045791955.1 Oncorhynchus clarkii lewisi
TGATACAATGTGCTAGTGATGCTTTTGGGGCTTTTGTGTGTGTGTGTGTGTCAACCATCTACAGACTAAGATCTGTTAAAAAAAAGGACCTTAAAACCTTGACATTATGTTTTCTACCTACCTGACTGAACTAGCCTGGTCCCAGGTCTGTTTGTGCTGTCATTCCATGGGAATGGCAAGGAGTGGAATGTTAACCCAAAACAGATTGCTACCAGGCTATGACTGCTCTGGTCTGGGTTAGTTTCTGTCACTGTATTGTGAAAGAACAACACGAGAAGGTCTTCTACTGTTGCAGGGGGGGGGACTCACCTCCTTCAGCTGGTGAAATGGACAAGCTACACATATGACATTTTTCCATTTTGAGACAATCATTTTGTCATGGTGCCCCCCTCAGATGCACAACGGATTTAATAACAAGATACATTTCCATAGAATATTGTCTTTGTGTTTCATTTTAAAACGTTTGCCATGAACAGAACTCGTCACCATAAAACAAAAAAAAACAAAAAATGGTGGTCAGTTTTGTATTTTGTGTTTTTGTCTAAAAGTCTTTGGTAGATTTCATTAATTCCTATTCAGTAACAACCTGTGAGTTCTACAAGTGAGCCGAGGCAGTCAAATAAAACATTGTACTAGACCTGAACGCCGTATCTGGTCAAAGTTATTCTTTATATTTTACAATGTCATGTTGGAATAGGATATAACACAAGGCGAGACCCAGATGTCTCATCCCTCTCTCTTCCTGTCTCATCCCTCTCCCTGTCTCATCCCTCTCTCTGCCTGTCTCATCCCTCTCTCTGCCTGTCTCATCCCTCTCTCTGCCTGTCTCATCCCTCTCTCTGCCTGTCTCATCCCTCTCTCTGCCTGTCTCATCCCTCTCTCTTCCTGTCTCATCCCTCTCTCTGCCTGTCTCATCCCTCTCTCTGCCTGTCTCATCCCTCTCTCTGCCTGTCTCATCCCTCTCTCTGCCTGTCTCATCACTCTCTCTGCCTGTCTCATCCCTCTCTCTGCCTGTCTCATTACTCTCTCTGCCTGTCTCATCCCTCTCTCTGCCTGTCTCATCCCTCTCTCTGCCTGTCTCATCCCTCTCTCTGCCTGTCTCATCCCTCTCTCTGCCTGTCTCATCACTCTCTCTGCCTGTCTCATCCCTCTCTCTGCCTGTCTCATCCCTCTCTCTTCCTGTCTCATCCCTCTCTCTTCCTGTCTCATCACTCTCTCTTCCTGTCTCATCACTCTCTCTTCCTGTCTCATCCCTCTCTCTTCCTGTCTCATCCCTCTCTCTTCCTGTCTCATCCCTCTCTCTGCCTGTCTCATCCCTCTCTCTGCCTGTCTCATTACTCTCTCTGCCTGTCTCATCACTCTCTCTGCCTGTCTCATCCCTCTCTCTGCCTGTCTCATCACTCTCTCTGCCCGTCTCATCACTCTCTCTTCCTGTCTCATCACTCTCTCTGCCTGTCTCATCATTCTCTCTGCCTGTCTCATCCCTCTCTCTGCCTGTCTCATCACTCTCTCTGCCTGTCTCATCACTCTCTCTGCCTGTCTCATCACTCTCTCTGCCTGTCTCATCACTCTCTCTGCCTGTCTCATCATTCTCTCTGCCTGTCTCATCCCTCTCTCTGCCTGTCTCATCACTCTCTCTGCCTGTCTCATCACTCTCTCTGCCTGTCTCATCACTCTCTCTGCCCGTCTCATCACTCTCTCTGCCCGTCTCATCACTCTCTCTGCCCGTCTCATCACTCTCTCTGCCTGTCTCATCCCTCTCTCTTCCTGTCTCATCACTCTCTCTTCCTGTCTCATCACTCTCTCTTCCTGTCTCATCCCTCTCTCTTCCTGTCTCATCCCTCTCTCTGCCTGTCTCATCCCTCTCTCTGCCTGTCTCATCACTCTCTCTGCCTGTCTCATCCCTCTCTCTGCCTGTCTCATCCCTCTCTCTTCCTGTCTCATCCCTCTCTCTTCCTGTCTCATCACTCTCTCTTCCTGTCTCATCACTCTCTCTTCCTGTCTCATCCCTCTCTCTGCCTGTCTCATCACTCTCTCTGCCTGTCTCATCATTCTCTCTGCCTGTCTCATCCCTCTCTCTGCCTGTCTCATCACTCTCTCTGCCTGTCTCATCACTCTCTCTGCCTGTCTCATCACTCTCTCTGCCTGTCTCATCACTCTCTCTGCCTGTCTCATCACTCTCTCTGCCTGTCTCATCACTCTCTCTGCCTGTCTCATCATTCTCTCTGCCTGTCTCATCCCTCTCTCTGCCTGTCTCATCACTCTCTCTGCCTGTCTCATCACTCTCTCTGCCTGTCTCATCACTCTCTCTGCCTGTCTCATCACTCTCTCTGCCCGTCTCATCACTCTCTCTGCCCGTCTCATCACTCTCTCTGCCCGTCTCATCACTCTCTCTGCCTGACAAAATGGTCAAAACCAGATCAGAGTCCAGGAGGCACAGAGTGACAGACAGGCTCGTGGTCAAGGCAGACAGGCTCGTGGTCAAGGCAGGCAGGTACAGAAACAGGCAAGGGTCAAAACCAGGAGGACTAGAAAAAGGCGTATGCAAAAATCAGGAGAACGGGAAAAAACGCTGGTTGACTTGGAAACATACAAGACGAACTGGCACAGAGAGACAGGAAACACAGGGATAAATACACTGGTACAGAGAGACAGGAAACACAGGGATAAATACACTGGAACAGAGAGACAGGAAACACAGGGATAAATACACTGGCACAGAGAGACAGGAAACACAGGGATAAATACACTGGGGAAAATAAGCGACACCTGGAGGGGGTGGAGACAATCACGAGGACAGGTGAAACAGATCAGGGTGTGACATAAGAACTTCATTAGAGTCAAATGAGATCACTTGTGAGAAGTAATAAATGCACTGTACATACAGTTGAAGTCGGAAGGACCTTGTGAAGGTGCTGGAGGAAACAGGTACAAGTATCTATATCCACAGTAAAACGAGTCCTATATCGACATAACCTGAAAGGCCGCTTAGCAAGGAAGAAGCCACTGCTCCAAAACCGCCATACTAAAGCCAGACTACAGTTTGCAACTGCACATGGGGACAAAGATCGTACTTTTTGGAGAAATGTCCTCTGGTCTGATGAAACAAAAATAGAGCTGTTTGGCCATAATGACCATCGTTATGTTCGGAGGAGAAAGGGGAGGCTTGCAAGCCGAAGAACACCGTCCCAACCATGGGGGGGGGGGCTGGACTCTGACCAGGCCAAAAGGTCACTGATCAATAGGCTCAGTGGTAAATGTCAACCAGGGAAGAATATACTTTTCTTCAGGGGATCTAAAGATGCCTACAGAAATGTATGTTGAGTCACAGACACCTTGTGTAATATTCACTGAGCGATTGGTCCAAAACACTGTTAACAAACAATGGCAAGAGGCGGGGAAGCTAAGAATCCTAGGATTACTCTACACTGATGACCTGAACTACAAAACTAAACAAATGAAGAAATGCTGGGAAGCTGCAATGGAAGGAGGAGAGGGATTGTAGGGGGGAGGGGACTTCCCCACTGAGGCCCATTCTGAAAACAGGGTCGGTTTTGTGGAACATTTAAAGTTGTAAACACAACTCAAGTGGAACATTTCAATCGTATGAAGGAGACATGAGATCCAAGACCAAAGGAGACATGAGAAACAGAGAGACATGAGATCCAAGATCAAAGGAGACATGAGATCCAAGGACAAAGGAGACATGAGATCCAAGGAGACATGAGATCCAAAGAGACATGAGATCCAAGGCCAAAGGAGACATGAGATTCAAGGGGAAAAGGAGAGATGGAGAGATGAGAGCCAAGGAGAAAAGGAGAGATGAGAGCCAAGGAGAAGGAGAGATGAGAGCCAAGGGGAAAAGGAGAGATGGAGAGATGAGAGCCAAGGAGTAAAGGAGAGATGAGAGCCAAGGGGAAAAGGAGAGATGAGAGCCAAGGAGAAGGACAGATGAGAGCCAATGAGAAGGAGAGATGAGAGCCAAGGGGAAAAGGAGAGATGAGAGCCAAGGAGAAGGAGAGATGAGAGCCAAGGAGAAGGAGAGATGAGAGCCAAGGAGAAAAGGAGAGATGAGAGCCAAGGGGAAAAGGAGAGATGAGAGCCAAGGAGAAGGAGAGATGAGAGCCAATGAGTAAAGGAGAGATGAGAGCCAAGGGGAAAAGAAGAGATGAGAGCCAAGAGGAAAAGGAGAGATGGAGAGATGAGAGCCAAGGGGAAAAGGAGAGATGAGAGCCAAGGAGGAGGAGAGATGAGAGCCAAGGAGAAGAGATGGAGAGATGAGAGCCAAGGAGAGATGGAGAGATGAGAGCCAAGGAGAAAAGGAGAGATGGAGAGATGAGAGCCAAGGAGAAGAGGAGAGATGAGAGCCAAGGAGAAAAGGAGAGATGAGAGCCAAGTAGAAAAGGAGAGATGGAGAGATGAGAGCCAAGGAGAGATGGAGAGATGAGAGCCAATGAGAGATGGAGAGATGAGAGCCAATGAGAGATGGAGAGATGAGAGCCAATGAGAGATGGAGAGATGAGAGCCAATGAGAGATGGAGAGATGAGAGCCAATGAGAGATGGAGAGATGAGAGCCAATGAGAGATGGAGAGATGAGAGCCAAGGAGAGATGGAGAGATGAGAGCCAAGGAGAAAAGGAGAGATGAGAGCCAATGGAAAAGGAGAGATGGAGAGATGAGAGCCAAGGGGAAAAAGGAGAGATGAGAGCCAAGGGGAAAAGGAGAGATGAGAGCCAAGTAGAGATGGAGAGATGAGAGCCAATGGAAAATGAGAGATGGAGAGATGAGAGCCAAGGAGAAGAGGAGAGATGAGAGCCAAGGAGAAAAGGAGAGATGAGAGCCAAGTAGAAAAGGAGAGCTGGAGAGATGAGAGCCAAGGAGAGATGGAGAGATGAGAGCCAAGGAGAAAATGAGAGATGGAGAGATGAGAGCCAAGGAGAGATGGAGAGATGAGAGCCAAGTAGAAAAGGAGAGATGGAGAGATGAGAGCCAAGGAGAGATGAGAGATGAGAGCCAAGGAGAAGAGGAGAGATGAGAGCCAAGAGGAAAAGGAGAGATGGAGAGATGAGAGCCAAGAGGAAAAGGAGAGATGGAGAGATGAGAGCCAAGGAGAAAAGGAGAGATGAGAGCCAAGGGGAAAAGGAGAGATGAGAGAGGAGAGCCAAGGGGGAAAGAAGAGATGAGAGCCAAGGAGAAAAGGAGAGATGAGAGCCAAGGAGAAAAGGAGAGATGTAGAGATGAGAGCCAAGGAGAGATGGAGAGATGAGAGCCAATAAGAAAAGGAGAGATGAGAGCCAAGGAGAAAAGGAGAGATGAGAGCCAAGGGGAAAAAGGAGAGATGAGAGCCAAGGAGAAAAGGAGAGATGAGAGCCAAGGAGAAAAGGAGAGATGTAGAGATGAGAGCCAAGGGGAAAAAGGAGAGATGAGAGATGAGAGCCAAGGAGAGATGGAGAGATGAGAGCCAAGTAGAAAAGGAGAGATGAGAGAGGAGAGCCAAGGGGAAAAGGAGAGATGAGAGAGGAGAGCCAAGGGGGAAAGAAGAGATGGAGAGATGAGAACCAAAGAGGAAAGAAGAGATGGAGAGATGAGAGCCAAGGGGGAAAGAAGAGATGGGGAGATGAGCGCCAAGGGGGAAAGAAGAGATGGGGAGATGAGAGCCAAGGGGGAAAGAAGAGATGGAGAGATGAGAGCCAAGGGGGAAAGAAGAGATGGAGAGATGAGAGCCAAGGGGGAAAGAAGAGATGGAGAGATGAGAGCCAAGGGGGAAAGAAGAGATGGAGAGATGAGAGCCAAGGGGGAAAGGAGAGATGAGAGCCAAGGGGAAAAGGAGAGATGGAGAGATGAGAGCCAAGGGGGAAAGGAGAGATGAGAGCCAAGGGGGAAAGAAGAGATGAGAGATGAGAGCCAACCCTTAAAAGTGGGAGAAAAAAATAGAGATGAAGGAATCTCAGGATTAATACGAGTCTTCAGAGAGGTAAGAATCACATTTACTCCTTCAATCTGGGTTCCTTTAAGGGGTGGCAGCATCATGTTGTGGGGGAGCTTTGCTGCGGGAGGGACTGGTGCACTTCACAAAATAGATGGCATCACGAGGAGGAAAATGATGTGGATATATTGAAGCAACATCTCAAGACATCCGTCATGAAGTTAAAGCTTGGTCGTAAATGGGTCTTCCAAATGGACAATGACCCCAAGCATACTTCCAAAGTTGTGGCAAAATGGCTTAAGGACAACAAAGTCAAGGTATTGGAGTGGCCACCACCTAAAAAATATATGGGCAGAACTGAAAAAGTGTGTGCGAGCAAGGAGGCCTACAAACCTGACTCAGTTACACCAGCTCTGCCAGGAGGAATGGGCCAAAATTCATCCAATTTATTGTGGGAAGCTTGTGAAAGGCTACCTGAAACGTTTGACCCAAGATAAACATGTGAAGGTAATGCTACCAAATACTAATTGATTGTATGTAAACTTCTGACCCCCTGGGAATGTGATGAAAGAAATAAAAGCTGAAATAAATAATTCTCTCTACTATTATTCTGACATTTCACATTCTTAAAATAAACCGGTGATCCTAACTGACCTAAGACAGGGAATGTTTACTAGGATTAAATGTCAGGAATTATGAAAAACTGAGTTTAATGTATTTGGCTAAGGTGTATGTAAACTTCCCGACTTCAAGTGTATGTAGAGACCATTGTATGTTCTTTATTAAGGAAGCAATTGAGTCTACTGCTTGTTTGTTCTCTTTGTTCAGAGAAGGAAGCTTGTGGTGTTCTTCCGAGAATGTCTTGTTGAAGGGCATTCCCCTTGAGACAGAGTGTGTGTGTGTGAGAGCGAGAGAGAGTGCGTGCCAACACTGGGTCAGCCAGCACCATAATAGACAGGCACTAAGACCCAACACTATTCTGTGGTTCCAGAGGAGGCTTCCCAGATCAAAACAGACTGGGAGAATTCCCACTATTCCACCTGTTCTATAGAGAAAGATACAAGTTCTGCGTATTCCCGGCGAGATAACCGCTTTGCAGGTAATTTAGAAGTTGTATTTTTTCTGGTTGATCCGATTATTGAGAGATTATAATAGGTGTTTATTGTTACAGGTATCTTATTGTTACTACATTTTCTGGATATTGATCTATTCTCATCATACGATATAGATGACTACTATTTCATGAAGTATTTCGTGGTCCAAAAAAACCCAAAAAAACAGTCAGTTAGAAATGAATGAGTGTCGTTATGAGACTCTTTCAGAGGTAGTTTGCGTCCTGTCCTGTGCTTAACGTTGCACTCTGCTTAAATGTCGACCCTGATTTCGACTCTATTACAGCATGGCAATGGAATGCATCAATAACTGCTGCAAATGCTTCCAAGGCAAAGACAAGGCAATCAAACAGCAAGGTAAATTGTTAACTTTATAAATATATATTTTTTTAAAAATATTGTCAACTATACTGGATTATTCCGTGTTTTATAGCCTTATATCCTTCTGACAATTGTTTGTTAAATAAAATAGATTTCAGAACAAAATACCATTTTGTTTTACTTTCATGTAAGTTGTTCCTTTTTCCATTTCAAATAGTCAAATATAGGATATTGCCCAAATTACATGTGATACGTGATTGGTATGTGATGAATGTCCTGTACTCTGTAGAGTTCACATTGAAAATGCCCCCTGGGAGTGGAATTATCTCTTTCAATAAGTGAACTTAAACTATACTAAACTATAAACTATAAACTATACTAAACTATACAGAACAAAAATATAAACACAACATGTAAAGTGTTGGTCCCGATGTTTCATGAGCTGAAATAAAAGACCCCAGAAATGTTCCATAAGTCGCCTGCAACTTCGTTTTTAGAGAATTTGGTAGTATGTCCTGCTGGCCTCACAACTGAAGACCACGAGTAACCACGGCAACCCAGGACTTCCACATCCGCCTTCTTCACATGCGGGATCGTCCTAGACCAGCCACCGAGACAGCTGATGAAATTGAGGAGTATTTCTGTCTGTAATGAAGCCCTTTTGTGGGGAAGAAAAAGTCATTCTGATTGGCTGGGCCATCGCTGGCTCTGCCCAGTCATGTAAAATCCATAGATTAGGGCCTAATGAATTTATTTCAATTGACTGATTTCCTTAAATCAACTGTAACTCAGTAAAATCATTGAAATTGTTGCATTTTGATATTTTTGTTCAGTGTATTTTAACTGATCTATGTATGTCCTACTCTGTAGTGATAACGGTGAAGATGTCCCCTGCCAGAGCCATCTCATGTGACCCCAGGAAGAGTGTAGGGGTATCGGAGGACTATCTCCTCTCTAAACTCCCCCCGGGTGGGAAAGACGTTCCCTTTGTCATCCCCACGTTCAAACCTTCCTACATCCAACCGCCAGGCTCACGTTACCTCGGCAACCAGACACCGTGGCTACACAGTACGAACCAATCAATCAATGTCTTTTATTGTGTGTTTTTTTTTTTAAACCGACCAGACAGCTTTTTTTCCATATAAAACTATATTTTATTACTAGAGGTTCTAAGTGTTCAGGTTTTACTATATATTGTCTTCCACATAGCCATATTTTCCTAGTCTTCTTATATGCTCCTTCCCTATCAAGTTGTTTTGGTACTTCTCTTATACACCACGCTTAACTCTATAGCCATCTCTATCAAATCAAATCAAATCAAATTTATTTATATAGCCCTTGGTACATCAGCTGATGTCTCAAAGTGCTGTACAGAAACCCAGCCTAAAACCCCAAACAGCAAGCAATGCAGGTGTAGAAGCACGGTGGCTTGGAAAAACTCCCTAGAAAGGCCAAAACCTAGGAAGAAACCTAGAGAGGAACCAGGCTATGTGGGGTGGCCAAGTCCTCTTCTGGCTGTGCCGGGTGGAGATTATAACAGAACATGGCCAAGATGTTCTATCCTGCCCTGTATCCATAGTGACAATAGTGGTCGGTGGATCGTTTGTCCAGATCGATCTGCAATAGGTTAACTGGCAATCATACCACACATACAATCGTTCAAATATGCACACGTTTTCTATTTTAACTCCACATAGAACATAGAGGACTAGCTGATAGGCAGCGGGAGAAGGCCAGGTGAGGCATTACGCAATTAAGAACGGTCGAAACGCGAGAGAGACAGCTCAACAACAAAAAGCTCCCCTATTGATCTTGTTTAAGCCTTACACATTTCATTTACTATATATGCAAAGGGTGTTTGCCTTACATAGGGTGTTTTCCTTACATAGGAGTGTTTGCCTTACATAGGAGTGTTTGCCTTACATAGGAGTGTTTTCCTTACATAGGGGTGTTTGCCTTACATAGGAGTGTTTGCCTTACATAGGAGTGTTTGCCTTACATAGGAGTGTTTGCCTTACATAGGGTGTTTTCCTTACATAGGGGTGTTTGCCTTACATAGGAGTGTTTGCCTTACATGCCATTGAGTCGGTTTCACTTCCATGTCCTGCCGTTTGCTACACTGGTGTCAGAAGTGAGAATGGCGGTCGTGCGGCCTTTGGAACGCACGGTTCTAGCGGGCTGAGTAGTCGAAGCACCGCGACGTGCCTTCAAGTACAGAGGGGGCAGTGTGGCAGAACTCGCTATAGGAGCCACGTTACCCAACTGGGGTGATGTATAGGGTGTTGTTGTTGTTGTTGTTTTGTCTTTCACATCCGGTGACCCGAGTTATATTCCTTGCCTCAGCGTTCGCTACAATACCAAAAGGCTGAAACATCTCTTGGTCGTTAGGTGTTGTTTAGTATTACTACAAAAGGGTACAGTTAATGACATTTTTTTATGGCGTTAGGGGACAGTAAAACTATCCTACTTAAGACAACAACACCACATTCCAATTCATATTTGCATTATTGTTTTGTTTTTTCAAGTGAGTGCAATTCTACTCTAGACTTTTCCAAAAAAACTATTAACTGTAAACTGCAGTGAAAACACCATTTAAATAATGGCATTATTCGAATGTTTCGTTCCATTTTGGATCAGTTCTGTGTCTACTCTCGACAGATTATAAGGTCTAGGAAAGGCACAGTAACAGGACCGTCTGTCTGTATTTTTTTTTACTTCTGATACTGTTGCGTTGTCTGTTGCGGACCATCATTCTCCCAAGTCGTCCTATACAGTGTAGACACATAGACCTGTGGATCCAGCAGGCTCAGTTATCCAGGGGTAGCTTAACATCCGTCCTGCCTCTTCTCTGATCCGAGCGGCTATTCCTCGACCTAGAACTTAAATATAACGTTTCAATACAGCCTAAATATTTGTCGTTTAACTTTTAAATGGCCACACCAGTAGAAATCACATTTTTTTTCAAGCTTAGTCAAAGTATGACGTATTTGGTCTTGAAGTGACACCGGGAACTGTCAGCTTCGTGCAAATTCTTGCCAAACGTGAGTCTTTACCTATGAAATAACTTGTACATTATTTTTTTTAGCTCACAGTACATTTCGTTTCAGGGCTGGGGTTTATTTGAATGGTACCACCCACTGGCATGGCGTTGTTTATTAATTAATCAGGTGCACCTGCAAAGTCGGCGAGTCGCGACTGAGTTGAGCAACATAACAGATCTTCTTTGGCTACAGCAAAGATGGGAGATGAATGAATATAGTTCACTCAGGCCTTTTATCATTCAATATTTTTTAAAGGGGCGGGTCTCCCATAGACACCAATGTAATAGTAGCTGGGGTCTGGTCTACTTAGTTGAATTGACTTTCATTGAACCAGGGGGGAAAAAAACAGCTGGAGTGGGGTGTCTTGCTTCCTCTTCCTTCTCTGGCTACATTTTTTAGCCGTAGTCTACACTTGGCTCCTTCACTTTTTTTTTCACTAGCAAATTATAATAATCCTTTGGATAATTTGTCAAGTTACACTTATTTTTTTCAGCTAGTCTGTATTAAAAAAAAGATATACACTGAGTATAGGAAACGCTAAGAACACTTGCTCTTTACATGACATAGACTGACCAGGTGAATCCAGGTGAAAGCTATGTTCCCTTATTGATGTCACTTGTTAAATCCACTTCAATCAGCGTAGATGAATCGGAGGAGACTGGTTAAAGAAGGATTTTTAAGCATTGAGACATGGATTGTGTGTGTGTGTGTCATTCAGAGGGTGAAAGGGCATGACAAAGTATGTACGTGCCTTTGAATGAGGTATGGTAGTCGGTGCCAGGCGCGCTGGTTGTGTCAAGAACTGCAACGCTGCTGGGTTTTTTTTCTTCCACGCACAACAGTTTCCCGTGTGTATCAAGAATGGTCCACCATTGGACATCCAACCGACTTGACAAAACTGTGCAACTCAATATAAGGAAGGTGTTCTTAATGTTTTGTACACTCAGTGTATATGACCATTTTATAAATGGTAAAATTGTGTGTGATATGATTGCATTTTGGAACACCACCCCAAGATGAATGGTTTTGACCAGGGTCAAACTATCACAATAATGTACCAACTTTGCATTGATTATGTTGATAAACTCTGTGTGTACCCCAGGTTTAGGTGATGTGTCCTGTAACTTCAGACCTGTGACCTCTAACCTTTGTGTACCCCGGTGTCAGCCAGTAGCGCCTATGCAGAGAGGAAGGCTGAGCTGTCAGGGGACAGTCATATCATCTATAACCCTGACTCCTCCCCCAACATGTGTCCCGGGACAACACAACACAGCACCCTGAAAAAGACTCCCCGTGGATCAGGTGTGTACTGTGATGTCACCCTAACACTAACCCTGTACTGTAAAATCACATTAACCCTGTACTGTAAAATCACACTAACCCTGTACTGTAAAATCACACTAACCATGTACTGTAAAATCACACTAACCCTGTATTGTAAAATCACACTAACCCTGTACTGTAAAATCACACTAACACTGTACTGTAAAATCACACTAACCCTGTACTGTAAAATCACACTAACCCTGTACTGTAAAATCACACTAACCATGTACTGTAAAATCACACTAACCCTGTACTGTAAAATCACACTAACCCTGTACTGTAAAATCACACTAACCCTGTACTGTAAAATCACACTAACCCTGTACTGTAAAATCACACTAACCCTGTACTGTAAAATCACACTAACCATGTACTGTAAAATCACACTAACCCTGTACTGTAAAATCACACTGACCCTGTACTGTAAAATCACACTAACCCTGTACTGTAAAATCACACTAACCCTGTACTGTAAAATCACACTAACCCTGTACTGTAAAATCACACTAACCCTGTACTGTAAAATCACACTAACCATGTACTGTAAAATCACACTAACCCTGTACTGTAAAATCACACTAACCCTGTACTGTAAAAATGAAAATGCGATGGAATCTAAAAAAAAGTTAATTTTGTTGGCACTATATCATGCACAGATTTTTCTTTTTTAAATCTGCAGATTTTTGAATATTAACATAAAAATCTGATACTGTTTTGCAATGTTTTTGTATCCGAGCTTCCGTTTTTGGATTTTTCAACATTTTCGACAGTTTGCGGTTATCTACCATTCCCATTATTTTAGCATTATGGATATAGTGTGAGGCGAGACCAGGACCTCTGAATCAGGTGTATAACTAGAATATCAGAAAAATAAAATAGAAAATCATTACACTAAGAAAGGTTCACAGTGTATGTTTTAGATTTAGATATTCCCTGTGTTTTTTAGGTACCGTTAACTGTTGGCTTGGCTTTCACATTGGTATAAATCCTCTTGGTTGGCTTGGCTTTCAGGTGGGAATATGAAGACTGGAAGACAGAGTCTGAGTAAATCTATGTTTAATCTGTCTAACCCCAGCCTTCACAGCCACATACAGGTGAGGTTTTATGTTTATTGTCATATTGATTTAACTCAGCACCTGTGAAGCCACAGTAAACCAAGCCTAACACCTAACCTATGAGCTGCCGTACCTATTTCTGAACCTCTTAAATCATTGTGCGTCACTTGTACCGTCGGTGTTTTCATTGACCGTTACTCAACGCGCTGTCTGGTAAAAGACGGAGCAAATCTCTGTTGATTGTGTTAAATGAAGTGGAAATCAATCCAAAACATTTATATGTAGTGTTTTACAAAGGGTTTGGTTAGGGCTGTCCGGGTGGGGTTCTCTTCGCTGCATTAGTAAAGGATATCGCGTAGTTCTGTGTCGTATTCGCGTGTCATCAACAACCCATTGGTTACCAGGTATATATATATATCGATAGTGAAGCCGTTATGAATACTCCGTATCTCGTGTCTCGCCCCCAAAACCACAAAGAAACATTACAAGCTCTCGTACGGAACCTCGTCATAAATAACGCGATAAACTCCAGTGCTGCGCGTGCTTCCGTCTGAACGAATTAGTACTCCTGAGTTGTATTCCAAATGGTATTATATTGACCTATGGGCCCTGGTCAAAAGTAGCGCAAGTAGTTGTTTGGCTGTCTTTAGTGTGTTGTATTGTTTTTACAACGCCTTATTGAGGAAACTACCTTTTTTACAGCTGTTGCTGTGTTTACTGTAGTGTAATTATGCATACAGGAAGATAATAAAACAGAGGCTGTTTGAGTATCCTGTTCACGTCCTGTTGACTTTCTCTTGATATCGTGCAATGTTGTCTCTGTGTTTTGTTGCGACATTTGCGTCCAGTGGTTTACGTTGTGTGTTTTATCCCGATGCAGCGGTATGACAGTGTGTCCAACGTCCAGAGCAGCAGTGCTTCGTCCTCTACCAGGGACTCCCTGGGGAGCAGCCGTAGTCTTGGTAACCATTACACCATTACACGCAGGCACACACACACGCAGGCACACACACACATACGCACGCACGCACGCAGGCACACACACACGCACGCACACACACACACACACACACACACACACACACACACACACACACCAGGGTTTGACATAAACCACATTTCAATTATGGTAATGAACAGAACATGCAACTCATGTAATGAAGCAGTCAATTTCAAACATATGTCAAAATGCAATTCACGTGAAAACACCATTCTAAACAGCACACCTGAAAAAACACCATTCTGAACAGACCACCTGGAAAAAACACCATTCTAAAACATCACACCTGGGAAAACACCATTCTGAACAGAGCACGTGATAGCTGTTCCATATGTGACAGATTAAAATCTATGTTTGAAACTTAGAAAGTGGGGGAATCTAAAGATGCAACAACTAGGATGGGTTGATAATATGTCTAGGATTGTGCCTTTTGGTTTCTGGACAACGAAAGAAAGGTGATATGAAAACCAATAAACTCTTAGAGTTTTTTTTCCCCCCAAAAGTTTTATTTGGCAGTCTCCATAGAATAACCCCTTTTGGGTTCCATGTAGAACCCTCTGAACCAAAAAGGGTTCTTCAAAGGGTTCTCCTATGGGGAAAGCCAAAGAACCATTTCAGTTTCTAGATAGCACCATTTGTTTCTAAGAGTGTTAAACAGGAGAGAAACGGCAGAACAGTCCAATAGGTAAGTAAATGGAAATGTAAATACTATAATTACTCCTGTCTAGACAGAAATAAATTAAATCATTCATTAAATCATTCAAAATACAATGTAGAACCTTTTCCACAGAGGGTTCTACACGGAACCCAAAAGGGTTCTCCTATGGGGATAGCCGAAGAAACCTTTCGGAACCCTATTTTTCTTGGAGTGTAGGCTACGACGTTGTGTTTTCCGTTGAGCTAACGTATGTCTCTGTTGTGCTTGTCTTGTAGAGTCCATCACGTTGTCAGGCGATGAGAGGGAGCTGGGGATGGTGTGTGTCCGGCTGAGTTACCAGGAGGCCCTGGAGCAGGTGTGGATCACGTTGGTACAGGTACGGTTTCAGGCCGGGAGGAGGGGTGAGGATGAGGGATTTGGGGACTAAAGGGCCCATTGTACCTGCCTTCTAGGTGGCTGAATGGGGCCTCTGTCTCAGACTGTTGCAACAGAAACCAGGGCCCAGAATCTCCATCTCAATATCTCCTCTCTCTTTACAAGTCACTGCTCTGAGAGGTTCCTCACTCAAGAGGAATAATGATGAGCAAATATTTCCTATCCAAGCAAAACTTAAAATGGTCATAGACTTCTGGTCATATAACAAAACAATCACAATGTAGATACACTAACAAGTAAATGGCGACACAAGTCCCTGTATAATAAATACACTACGATACCGAGCCTTCCAACTCTGTAGCCACACCTCTAGATCTGTAGCCAGACCTCTAGATCTGTAGCCAGACCTCTAGCTCTGTAGCCAGACCTCTAGCTCTGTAGCCATACCCCCAACTCTGTAGCCAGCTCTCCAGCTCTGTAGCCAGATCTCTAACTCTGTAGCCAGCCCTCTAGCTCTGTAGCCAGACCTCTAGCTCTGTAGCCAGACCTCTAGCTCTGTAGCCAGACACCTAGCTCTGTAGCCAGACCTCCAACTCTGTAGCCAGCTCTCCAACTATGTAGCCATACCCCCAACTCTGTAGCCATACCCCCAACTCTGTAGCCAGCTCTCCAGCTCTGTAGCCAGATCTCTAACTCTGTAGCCAGACTTCTAGCTCTGTAGCCAGACCTCTAGCTCTGTAGCCAGACCTCCAGCTCTGTAGCCAGACACCTAGCTCTGTAGCCAGACCTCCAACTCTGTAGCCAGCTCTCCAACTATGTAGCCATACCCCCAACTCTGTAGCCATACCCCCAACTCTGTAGCCAGCTCTCCAGCTCTGTAGCCAGACCTCTAGCTCTGTAGCCAGACCTCTAGCTCTGTAGCCAGACCTCTAGATCTGTAGCCAGACCTCCAACTCTGTAGCCAGACCTCTAGATCTGTAGCCAGACCTCTAGCTCTGTAGCCAGACCTCTAGATCTGTAGCCAGACCTTCAACTCTGTAGCCAGCCCTCTAGCTCTGTAGCCAGACCTCTAGCTCTGTAGCCAGATCTCTAGCTCTGTAGCCAGACCTCCAACTCTGTAGCCAGCCCTCCAACTCTGTAGCCAGACCTTCAATGATTCTTTCTCTCCTTCTCTCAGTGTAAGGATGTGTCCCTCGTTCAGAACAGCAGTGAGCAGCAGAAGATGAGCTTTAAAGGCATCATCACTATGACCAAACCAGTACAGTTCAAGAGCTCCGTCAAGGAAGTTTCTCCGGTAAGTTATTTAACACATCCCAACCACATCTTAGCCTGGTACCAGATCTGTTGGCGCTGTCATACCAACTCCTATGATCAGTGATGTAGGAAAGACAACGCAAACAGATCTGGTACCAGACTAAGATGTGGTTGTACTGTACAATACTATACTACTCCAGTCACATCCAGACTATCGTCAGCCTGGTGGTCCCATACCTCGTTGTGTTTGTTGGCCCATAGCAAACGTCTATAGTTGTTTGGAGTTGAAAAGACAGCACAAAAACATCTGGAACCAGGCTACTGTAGGATGACCTCACCTATCTAAAACACAGGAACCAGGCTACTGTAGCATGACCTCACCTATCTAAAACACTGGAACCAGGCTACTGTAGCATGACCTCGCCTATCTAAAACACAGGAACCAGGCTACTGTAGCATGACCTCACCTATCTAAAACACTGGAACCAGGCTACTGTAGCATGACCTCGCCTATCTAAAACACAGGAACCAGGCTACTGTAGCATGACCTCACCTATCTAAAACACTGGGCCACAGGAACCAGGCTACTGTAGCATGACCTCACCTATCTAAAACACTGGACCACTGGAACCAGGCTACTGTGGCATGACCTCACCTATCTAAAAACACTGGACCACAGGAACCAGGCTACTGTAGCATGACCTCACCTATCTAAAACACTGGACCACAGGAACCAGGCTAATGTAGCATGACCTCACCTATCTAAAACACTGGGCCACAGGAACCAGGCTACTGTAGCATGACCTCACCTATCTAAAACACTGAGCCACAGGAACCAGGCTACTGTAGCATGACCTCACCTATCTAAAACACTGGACCACTGGAACCAGGCTACTGTAGCATGACCTCACCTATCTAAAAACACTGGACCACAGAAACCAGGCTACTGTAGCATGACCTCACCTATCTAAAACACTGGACCACAGCAACCAGGCTACTGTAGCATGACCTCACCTATCTAAAACACTGGACCACAGCAACCAGGCTACTGTAGCATGACCTCACCTATCTAAAACACTGGACCACAGGAACCAGGCTACTGTAGCATGACCTCACCTATCTAAAACACTGGGCCACTGATGGTCAGTTAACTAATAGCTT
Organism: Oncorhynchus clarkii lewisi; assembly: GCF_045791955.1. Lineage (NCBI taxonomy): Eukaryota > Metazoa > Chordata > Actinopteri > Salmoniformes > Salmonidae > Oncorhynchus > Oncorhynchus clarkii. Next base: position 62,060,750 of record NC_092165.1, read on the forward strand.
CACATCCAATCCAAGTAGAAGTTCTGATAACAGTATTCTCCTAGACATTGGTGCTCGGTTTGATAGGCAACGTGTGTTGAATAGAGAGGAAAGGTCTCTGGGAGCTGATCTCATTCCTTTCTCTCCCATGGCCATTATATTACCTGCTCAGGGCCTGTATCCACAAAGTGTCTATGAGTAGAAGAGCTGATCTAGGATCAGTTGAGCCTTTCAGTTCATAATGAATGAGATGATATGGACAGATCCTAGATCAGAATGAATGAGATGATATGGACAGATCCTAGATCAGAATGAATGAAAGATGATATCGACAGATCCTAGATCAGAATGAATAAGATGATATGGACAGATCCTAGATCAGAATGAATGAGATGATATGGACAGATCCTAGATCATAATGAATGAGATGATATGGACAGATCCTAGATCAGAATGAATGAGATGATATGGACAGATCCTAGATCAGAATGAATGAGATGATATGGACAGATCCTAGATCAGAATGAATGAAAGATGATATCGACAGATCCTAGATCAGAATGAATAAGATGATATGGACAGATCCTAGATCAGAATGAATGAGATGATATGGACAGATCCTAGATCATAATGAATGAGATGATATGGACAGATCCTAGATCAGAATGAATGAGATGATATGGACAGATCCTAGATCAGAATGAATGAGATGATATGGACAGATCCTAGATCAGAATGAATGAAAGATGATATCGACAGATCCTAGATCAGAATGAATAAGATGATATGGACAGATCCTAGATCATAATGAATGAGATGATATGGACAGATCCTAGATCATAATGAATGAGATGATATGGACAGATCCTAGATCAGAATGAATGAGATGATATGGACAGATCCTAGATCAGAATGAATGAAAGATGATATCGACAGATCCTAGATCAGAATGAATGAGATGATATGGACAGATCCTAGATCATAATGAATGAGATGATATGGACAGATCCTAGATCAGAATGAATGAGATGATATGGACAGATCCTAGATCAGAATGAATGAAAGATGATATCGACAGATCCTAGATCAGAATGAATGAGATGATATGGACAGATCCTAGATCAGAATGAATGAGATGATATGGACAGATCCTAGATCAGAATGAATGAGATGATATGGACAGATCCTAGATCAGAATGAATGAAAGATGATATCGACAGATCCTAGATCAGAATGAATGAGATGATATGGACAGATCCTAGATCAGAATGAATGAGATGATATGGACAGATCCTAGATCAGAATGAATGAGATGATATGGACAGATCCTAGATCAGAATGAATGAGATGATATGGACAGATCCTAGATCAGAATGAATGAGATGATATGGACAGATCCTAGATCAGAATGAATGAAAGATGATATCGACAGATCCTAAATCAGAATGAATGAGATGTTATGGACAGATCCTAGATCAGAATGAATGAGATGATATGGACAGATCCTAAATCAGAATCAATGAGATGTTATGGACAGATCCTAGATCAGAATGAATGAGATGATATCGACAGATCCTAAATCAGAATGAATGAGATGTTATGGACAGATCCTAGATCAGAATGAATGAGATGATATGGACAGATCCTAGATCAGAATGAATGAGAGGATATGGACAGATCCTAGATCAGAATGAATGAGAGGATATGGACAGATCCTAGATCAGAATGAATGATGATATGGACAGATCCTAGATCAGAATGAATGAGATGATATGAACAGATCCTAGATCAGAATGAATGAGAGGATATGGACAGATCCTAGATCAGAATGAATGAGATGATATGGACAGATCCTAGATCAGAATGAATGAGAGGATATGGACAGATCCTAGATCAGAATGAATGAGAGGATATGGACAGATCCTAGATCAGAATGAATGATGATATGGACAGATCCTAGATCAGAATGAATGAGATGATATGAACAGATCCTAGATCAGAATGAATGAGAGGATATGGACGGATCCTAGATCAGAATGAATGAGATGATATGGACAGATCCTAGATCAGAATGAATGAGATGATATGGACAGATCCTAGATCAGAATGAATGAGATGATATGGACAGATCCTAGATCATAATGAATGAGATGATATGGACAGATCCTAAATCAGAATCAATGAGATGTTATGGACAGATCCTAGATCAGAATGAATGAGATGATATGGACAGATCCTAGATCATAATGAATGAGATGATATGGACAGATCCTAAATCAGAATCAATGAGATGTTATGGACAGATCCTAGATCAGAATGAATGAGATGATATGGACAGATCCTAGATCAGAATGAATGAGAGGATATGGACAGATCCTAGATCAGAATGAATGAGAGGATATGGACAGATCCTAGATCAGAATGAATGAGATGATATGGACAGATCCTAGATCAGAATGAATGAGATGATATGGACAGATCCTAGATCAGAATGAATGAGATGATATGGACAGATCCTAAATCAGAATGAATGAGAGGATATGGACAGATCCTAGATCAGAATGAATGAAATGATATGGACAGATCCTAGATCAGAATGAATGAGATGATATGGACAGATCCTAGATCAGAATGAATGAGATGATATGGACAGATCCTAGATCAGAATGAATGAGATGATATGGACAGATCCTAGATCAGCACTCCTTCACTAAAATGCTTTGTGGATACATACCCAGATCTGACCACCGCCAAGGAAGATAGAGAGAGAGAGAGAGATCTCCTCAAAGCTCTTATATTCCTTAACCACATCACTGGCTTTTTTATAGTTGTCACTTTATTCTCTTGTCTGGCGTAGTGTTTCTGTTGTTGAGCTGTTGCAGCCCTTGAAGAGTCAGACTGGTTTATTAGGCCTAGAACGAGTTAGTACCAGTGAATAAAGTGTTATAGGGAATCTAAGTGAGAACGGGGTTCATCCATTTGCTCTGTTGAGGCTCTTTGCTCCGCCAGGAGCGACAAGGAGGTGGATAAAATAAGTCAAGAAACAAAGTGGTTCTCTTGTAGCAGACTATCGGGACAGAGTGGAATACTGTCTAAGGGCTGTATTCAAGCCTTACAGACTCTACAATATAAATGCAAAGGTCATTTCAGGTTGAGCTGACATTCGCAACGTTTTTTTAACCGTGAATGCTGTCTACACTTAAGCTGGAACATCGGCTTTTACATTTCAACCACGCTGTTCAGCTGAACTCCCACGACGGGGATTGAATTGAGCCCTTATCTTCTATCTCTGCTCCCTCCCTCCCTCCCTCCCAACCCTCCCTCTCTCGCTCTCTCTCTCTCCTCCCTCCCTCCCTCCCTCCCTCCCTCCCTCCCTCCCTCCCTCCCTCCCTCCCTCCCTCCCTCCCTCCCTCCCTCTCTCTCTCCCCCCTCCCTCCCTCCCTCCCTCCCTCCTAGGACACAGTCTTCATGGAGACCTTTGTGTTTACGTTGCGGCTGCAGCAGCTGCGTTGCAGTGCTCTGGTATTCCGGCTGCAGACCCACCACCCCAGGAAGAGAACGGTGGCAGAGTGTGTCCTCTCCCTCAGACAGCTGGGCCCTGAGGAGACACAGCACTGGATGGAGCTCAGCCCCCCCTCCAAGACCACAGTAAGTATGGATATATATATATACAGCATAGAAATAGAATGTGTAGAATGTACATTCCAACTCAGTGTCCTCCCTGAGATTGGAAGGTTGTGGAGTTCGATCCCTGGCCGAGTCGTTTAGATTAAGTTCATTTTATTGGTCAATTGTGAATAAAGGTCCAACCGAAATTTGTCTTCCACTTATAACCCAACCCTTCCAAAAGACACATAGAGGTTTTGGAAAGGCGTGGGGGGGGGGGGGGGGGCAGCTACTTGGTTAAGTGCCTTGCTTAAGGGCACAACAGCAGGCAATGGCATCTAGGATATGATACCAGCAACCCTCAGGTTTCCAGCTCACTTCCCGCTAGATTTTTCCCGCCAGACCCGAAATTCGAACCGGCAACTATCCGGTTGCTTAATAGCCTCTCTAACCGCTACACCAAAGACTCTAAAAATGGGACCCGATTCGTTCCTGCTTGGCACTCAGCATTAAAGAGATTAATTGGGGGTAAGGCCCTGCGATACACTAGCATCCTGTCCAGGGGGTGTCCTGTACATCAAGCTGTCTCACTACAGAAACAGGAGATGGACTAGTGTCCTGTCTAGGGGTGGACTGTACATCAAGCTGTCTCAGTATAGAAACAGGAGATAGACTAGTGTCCTGTCTAGGGGGTGTCCTGAACATCAAGCTGTCTCAGTATAGAAACAGGAGATAGACTAGTGTCCTGCCTAGGGGGTGTCCTGAACATCAAGCTGTCTCAGTATAGAAACAGGAGATAGACTAGTGTCCTGCCTAGGGGGTGTCCTGAACATCAAGCTGTCTCAGTATAGAAACAGGAGATAGACTAGTGTCCTGCCTAGGGGGTGTCCTGAACATCAAGCTGTCTCAGTATAGAAACAGGATATAGACTAGTGTCCTGCCTAGGGGGTGTCCTGAACATCAAGCTGTCTCAGTATAGAAACAGGAGATAGACTAGTGTCCTGTCTAGGGGTGGACTGTACATCAAGCTGTCTCAGTATAGAAACAGGAGATAGACTAGTGTCCTGTCCAGGGGGTGTCCTGAACATTAAGCTGTCTCAGTATAGAAACAGGAGATAGACTAGTGTCCTGTTCAGGGGGTGTCCTGTACATCAAGCTGTCTCAGTATAGAAACAGGAGATAGACTAGTGTCCTGTCCAGAGGTTTGTAACATCTATAAACACCCAATGCCTCAACATGTCCATCTTGTGGCCGAAATGTGTCTGTGATCATACACCTGGCTGAAATGGGTCTGTGATCATACACCTGGCTGAAATGGGTCTGTGATCATACACCTGGCTGAAATGGGTCTGTGATCATACACCTGGCTGAAATGGGTCTGTGATCATACACCTGGCTGAAATGGGTCTGTGATCATACACCTGGCTGAAATGTGTCTGTGATCATACACCTGGCTGAAATGGGTCTGTGATCATACACCCGGCTGAAATGGGTCTGTGATCATACACCTGGCTGAAATGTCTCTGTGATCATACACCTGGCTGAAATGGGTCTGTGATCATACACCTGGCTGAAATGGGTCTGTGATCATACACCTGGCTGAAATGGGTCTGTGATCATACACCTGGCTGAAATGGGTCTGTGATCATACACCTGGCTGAAATGGGTCTGTGATCATACACCTGGCTGAAATGGGTCTGTGATCATACACCTGGCTGAAATGTGTCTGTGATCATACACCTGGCTGAAATGGGTCTGTGATCATACACCCGGCTGAAATGGGTCTGTGATCATACACCTGGCTGAAATGTCTCTGTGATCATACACCTGGCTGAAATGGGTCTGTGATCATACACCTGGCTGAAATGGGTCTGTGATCATACACCTGGCTGAAATGGGTCTGTGATCATACACCTGGCTGAAATGCCAGTAGCTGTCCTCTGAAAAGAGAAGCAGCAGTAATGGGTCATTTTGACCGGTACCACGCCGGTGTTCCTTACAATGGTAATGTCATGCCAATGTTCCGTAACAACTCACTCTCTGTAGAAACATTCTGCGTTCCAAATGGCACCCTGTCCCCTGCGTTTGATCAGAGGCCTGGTCTAAAGTAGTCCATTATATAGGGAATAGGGTGCCCTATGGACCCTGGTCTAAAGTAGTCCATTATATAGGGAATAGGGTGCCCTATGGACCCTGGTCTAAAGTAGTCCATTATATAGGGAATAGGGTGCCCTATGGACCCTGGTCTAAAGTAGTCCATTATATAGGGAATAGGGTGCCCTATGGACCCTGGTCCTGAAAAACACCCCTACAGCATGATGCTTCCACCACCATGCTTCACCGTAGGGATGGTGCCAGGTTTCCTCCAGACGTGACGCTTGACATTCAGGCCAAAGAGTTCAATCTTGGTTTCGTCAGACCAGAGAATCTTGTTTCTCATGGTCTGAGAGTCTTTAGGTGCATTTTGTCAAACTCCAAGCGGGCTGTCATGTGCCTTTTACTGAGGAGTGGCATCTGTCTGGCCCCTCAACCATAAAGGCCTGATTGGTGGAGTGCTGCAGAGATGGTTGTCCTTCTGGAAAGTTCTCCCATCTCCATAGAGGAACTCTGGAGCTCTGTCAGAGTGACCATCGGGTACTTGGTCACCTCCCTGACCAAGGCCCTTCTCCCCCAATTGCTGAGTTTGGCCGGGCGGACAGATCTAGGAGGAGTCTTGGTGGTTCCAAACATCTTCCATTTAAGAATGATGGAGGCCACTGTGTTCTTGGGGACCTTCAATGCTGCAGAAATGTGTTGGTACCCTTCCCCAGATCTGTGCCTTGACACAATCCTGTCTCTGAGCTCTACATACAGATCCTTCAACCTCATGGTTTGGTTTTTTCTCTGACATGCACTGTGAACTGTGGGACCTTATATAGACAGGTGTGTGTGCCTTTCCAAATCATGTCCAATCAGTTGAATTTACTACAGATGGACTCCAATCAAGTTGTAGAAACATCTCAAGAATGATCAATGGGAAACAGGATGCACCTGAGTTCAATTTCGAGTCTCATAGCAAAGGGTCTGAATACTTTCCGAAGGCACTTTTCCGAACGTGTAGGTAAATCACATTCTGCCTGTAGTGAGTGTGGTGTTGTCATCGTCTTCTGGTCTCTGGCCAAGAGGAAATGCCTGTAGAATGGGACAAGCCTATGACTTAGTAATTAAAATATGTAGTCTATTCTCTGTGCCTATGCTCTGCATATCTTCCTATTATAACTCCTTATCTCCTTATCAGAACAGTGTGTAAAGAACAAAACCAAGTCATGAAACAATGTTTTATTTGTTGATATGTTGCAGGCTGTTGGCATATTGAGGAACATGCCAATATTGATATATTGACGGAGCCTCTCTGGGGTTGCATAATCTGGGAGTAGGGCATTTTTTGAGAAGTTTAAGGGAAACTGGAGACTGGAGGTGAAAGGTTTATTGGAAAAAGCCATCAGGCTAAGGGTTGGGATGGATGGTGGAATTGTGAGGCCTGGAAACTAGGTCAAACCTCAAACAATTCAAGGGAGAAAGTGAGAGAGGCACAGAGAGAGAGAGAGAGAGAGAGAGAGAGAGAGAGAGAGAGAGAGAGAGAGAGGCACAGAGAGAGAGAGAGAGAGAGAGGCACAGAGAGAGAGAGAGAGAGAGAGGCACAGAGAGAGAGAGAGAGAGAGAGGCACAGAGAGAGAGAGGGAGAGAGAGAGAGAGGCACAGAGAGAGAGAGAGAGAGAGAGAGAGGCACAGAGAGAGAGAGAGAGAGAGAGAGAGGCACAGAGAGAGAGAGAGGCACAGAGAGAGACACAGAGAGAGAGAGACACACAGAGAGAGAGAGAGAGAGAGAGAGAGACAGAGAGAGAGAGAGAGAGAGAGGCACACAGAGAGAGAGAGAGACACAGAGAGAGAGAGAGAGAGAGACAGAGAGACAGAGAGAGAGACATACACAGAAAGAGACACAGAGAGACACATAGAGAGATAGAGACAATATTAGAGAGACATATTTCCCTCAGATTACACAGAGCCACAAAGATTTCGAAAACAAATCCAATTTTGATAAACTCCCATATCTACTGGGTGAAATACCACAGTGTTCCATCACAGCAGCAAGATTTGTGACCTGTTGCCACAAGAAAAGGGCAACCAGTGAAGAACAAACACCATTGTAAATACAACCCATATTGATGTTTATTTATTTTCCCTTTTTATACTTTCACTATTTGCACATCGTTACAACACTGTATATAGACATAATGCAGTATGTGTAGTAGGATTCGATCTTCATCCTGTATTGACCTTTTGACTGTTTGATGGTCGTAGCAGGATTTCATAAATTACTGTCCCACTCCTTGAAAGAGTTCTAGCCTTTATACTGTCCTGCTCCTTGAAAGAGTTCTAGTCTTTATACTGTCCTGCTCCTTGAAAGAGTTCTAGTCTTTACTGTCCTGCGCCTTGAAAGAGTTCTAGCCTTTATATTGTCCCACTCCTTGAAAGAGTTCTAGTCTTTATACTGTCCCGCTCCTTGAAGGAGTTCTAGTCTTTATACTGTCCCACTCCTTTCAAGGAGTTCTAGTCTTTATACTGTCCTGCTCCTTGAAAGAGTTCTAGTCTTTACTGTCCTGCTCCTTTAAAGAGTTCTAGTCTTTACTGTCCCACTCCTTGAAAGAGTTCTAGTCTTTACTGTCCCACTCCTTGAAAGAGTTCTAGTCTTTATACTGTCCTGCTCCTTGAAAGAGTTCTAGTCTTTATACTGTCCCACTCCTTGAAAGAGTTCTAGTCTTTATACTGTCCCACTCCTTGAAAGAGTTCTAGCCTTTATACTGTCCTGCTCCTTGAAAGAGTTCTAGTCTTTATACTGTCCCACTCCTTGAAAGAGTTCTAGTCTTTATACTGTCCCTCTCCTTGAAAGAGTTCTAGTCTTTATACTGTCCCGCTCCTTGAAAGAGTTCTAGTCTTTATACTGTCCCACTCCTTTCAAGGAGTTCTAGTCTTTATACTGTCCTGCTCCTTGAAAGAGTTCTAGTCTTTATACTGTCCTGCTCCTTGAAAGAGTTCTAGTCTTTACTGTCCCACTCCTTGAAAGAGTTCTAGTCTTTACTGTCCCACTCCTTGAAAGAGTTCTAGTCTTTATACTGTCCTGCTCCTTGAAAGAGTTCTAGTCATTATACTGTCCCACTCCTTGAAAGAGTTCTAGTCTTTATACTGTCCCACTCCTTGAAAGAGTTCTAGCCTTTATACAGTCCTGCTCCTTGAAAGAGTTATAGTCTTTATACTGTCCTGCTCCTTGAAAGAGTTCTAGTCTTTACTGTCCTGCTCCTTGAAAGAGTTCTAGTCTTTATACTGTCCTGCTCCTTGAAAGAGTTCTAGTCTTTACTGTCCCACTCCTTGAAAGAGTTCTAGTCTTTACTGTCCCACTCCTTGAAAGAGTTCTAGTCTTTATACTGTCCCGCTCCTTGAAAGAGTTCTAGTCTTTATACTGTCCCACTCCTTGAAAGAGTTCTAGTCTTTATACTGTCCCACTCCTTGAAAGAGTTCTAGTCTTTATACTGTCCCACTCCTTGAAAGAGTTCTAGCCTTTATACTGTCCCACTCCTTGAAAGAGTTCTAGTCTTTATACTGTCCCACTCCTTGAAAGAGTTCAAGTCTTTATACTGTCCCACTCCTTGAAAGAGTTCTAGTCTTTATACTGTCCTGCTCCTTGAAAGAGTTCTAGTCTTTACTGTCCTGCTCCTTGAAAGAGTTCTAGTCTTTACTGTCCCGCCCTTTGAAAGAGTTCTAGTCTTTATACTGTCCTGCGCCTTGAAAGAGTTCTATTCTTTACTGTCCCACTCCTTGAAAGAGTTCTAGTCTTTATACTGTCCCTCTCCTTGAAAGAGTTCTAGTCTTTATACTGTCCCGCTCCTTGAAAGAGTTCTAGCCTTTATACTGTCCTGCTCCTTGAAAGAGTTCTAGTCTTTATACTGTCCCACTCCTTGAAAGAGTTCTAGTCTTTATACTGTCCCACTCCTTGAAAGAGTTCTAGTCTTTATACTGTCCCACTCCTTGAAAGAGTTCTAGCCTTTATACTGTCCCACTCCTTGAAAGAGTTCTAGTCTTTATACTGTCCCACTCCTTGAAAGAGTTCTAGTCTTTATACTGTCCCACTCCTTGAAAGAGATCTAGTCTTTATACTGTCCTGCTCCTTGAAAGAGTTCTAGTCTTTACTGTCCTGCTCCTTGAAAGAGTTCTAGTCTTTACTGTCCCGCCTTTTGAAAGAGTTCTAGACTTTATACTGTCCTGCTCCTTGAAAGAGTTCTATTCTTTACTGTCCCACTCCTTGAAAGAGTTCTAGTCTTTATACTGTCCCACTCCTTGAAAGAGTTCTAGTCTTTATACTGTCCCGCTCCTTGAAAGAGTTCTAGTCTTTATACTGTCCCACTCCTTTCAAGGAGTTCTAGTCTTAATACTATCCTGCTCCTTGAAAGAGTTCTAGTCGTTATACTGTCCTGCTCCTTGAAAGAGTTATAGTCTTTACTGTCCCACTCCTTGAAAGAGTTCTAGTCTTTACTGTCCCACTCCTTGAAAGAGTTCTAGTCTTTATACTGTCCTGCTCCTTGAAAGAGTTCTAGTCTTTACTGTCCCACTCCTTGAAAGAGTTCTAGTCTTTACTGTCCCACTCCTTGAAAGAGTTCTAGTCTTTATACTGTCCCGCTCCTTGAAAGAGTTCTATCCTTTATACTGTCCTGCTCCTTGAAAGAGTTCTAGTCTTTATACTGTCCCACTCCTTGAAAGAGTTCTAGTCTTTATACTGTCCCACTCCTTGAAAGAGTTCTAGTCTTTATACTGTCCCACTCCTTGAAAGAGTTCTAGCCTTTATACTGTCCCACTCCTTGAAAGAGTTCTAGTCTTTATACTGTCCCACTCCTTGAAAGAGTTCTAGTCTTTATACTGTCCCACTCCTTGTAAGAGTTCTAGCCTTTATACTGTCCCACTCCTTGAAAGAGTTCTAGTCTTTACTGTCCCACTCCTTGAAAGAGTTCTATTCTTTTCTGTCCCGCCCTTTGAAAGAGTTCTAGTCTTTATACTGTCCTGCTCTTTGAAAGAGTTATATTCTTTACTGTCCCACTCCTTGAAAGAGTTCTAGTCTTTATACTGTCCTGCTCCTTGAAAGAGTTCTAGTCTTTACTGTCCCACTCCTTGAAAGAGTTCTAGTCTTTATACTGTCCCACTCCTTGAAAGAGTTCTAGTCTTTACTGTCCCACTCCTTGAAAGAGTTCTAGTCTTTATACTGTCCTGCTCCTTGAAAGAGTTCTAGTCTTTACTGTCCCACTCCTTGAAAGAGTTCTATTCTTTACTGTCCCACTCCTTGAAAGAATTCTAGTCTTTATACTGTCCCACTCCTTGAAAGAGTTCTAGTCTTTATACTGTCCCACTCCTTGAAAGAGTTATAGTCTTTATACTGTCCCACTCCTTGAAAGAGTTCTAGCCTTTATACTGTCCCACTCCTTGAAAGAGTTCTAGTCTTTACTGTCCCACTCCTTGAAAGAGTTCTAGTCTTTACTGTCCCGCCCTTTGAAAGAGTTCTAGTCTTTATACTGTCCTGCTCCTTGAAAGAGTTATATTCTTTACTGTCCCACTCCTTGAAAGAGTTCTAGTCTTTATACTGTCCTGCTCCTAGAAAGAGTTCTAGTCTTTACTGTCCCACTCCTTGAAAGAGTTCTAGTCTTTATACTGTCCCACTCCTTGAAAGAGTTCTAGTCTTTACTGTCCCACTCCTTGAAAGAGTTCTAGTCTTTATACTGTCCTGCTCCTTGAAAGAGTTCTAGCCTTTATACTGTCCCACTCCTTGAAAGAGTTCTAGTCTTTATACTGTCCCACTCCTTGAAAGAGTTCTAGTCTTTATACTGTCCCACTCCTTGAAAGAGTTATAGTCTTTATACTGTCCTGCTCCTTGAAAGAGTTATAGTCTTTATACTGTCCTGCTCCTTGAAAGAGTTATAGTCTTTACTGTCCCACTCCTTGAAAGAGTTCTAGTCTTTATACTGTCCCGCTCCTTGAAAGAGTTCTATCCTTTATACTGTCCTGCTCCTTGAAAGAGTTCTAGTCTTTATACTGTCCCACTCCTTGAAAGAGTTCTAGTCTTTATACTGTCCCACTCCTTGAAAGAGTTCTAGTCTTTATACTGTCCCACTCCTTGAAAGAGTTCTAGCCTTTATACTGTCCCACTCCTTGAAAGAGTTCTAGTCTTTATACTGTCCCACTCCTTGAAAGAGTTCTAGTCTTTATACTGTCCCACTCCTTGTAAGAGTTCTAGCCTTTAAACTGTCCCACTCCTTGAAAGAGTTCTAGTCTTTACTGTCCCACTCCTTGAAAGAGTTCTATTCTTTTCTGTCCCGCCCTTTGAAAGAGTTCTAGTCTTTATACTGTCCTGCTCTTTGAAAGAGTTATATTCTTTACTGTCCCACTCCTTGAAAGAGTTCTAGTCTTTATACTGTCCTGCTCCTTGAAAGAGTTCTAGTCTTTACTGTCCCACTCCTTGAAAGAGTTCTAGTCTTTATACTGTCCCACTCCTTGAAAGAGTTCTAGTCTTTACTGTCCCACTCCTTGAAAGAGTTCTAGTCTTTATACTGTCCTGCTCCTTGAAAGACTTCTAGTCTTTACTGTCCCACTCCTTGAAAGAGTTCTATTCTTTACTGTCCCACTCCTTGAAAGAATTCTAGTCTTTATACTGTCCCACTCCTTGAAAGAGTTCTAGTCTTTATACTGTCCCACTCCTTGAAAGAGTTATAGTCTTTATACTGTCCCACTCCTTGAAAGAGTTCTAGCCTTTATACTGTCCCACTCCTTGAAAGAGTTCTAGTCTTTACTGTCCCACTCCTTGAAAGAGTTCTAGTCTTTACTGTCCCGCCCTTTGAAAGAGTTCTAGTCTTTATACTGTCCTGCTCCTTGAAAGAGTTATATTCTTTACTGTCCCACTCCTTGAAAGAGTTCTAGTCTTTATACTGTCCTGCTCCTAGAAAGAGTTCTAGTCTTTACTGTCCCACTCCTTGAAAGAGTTCTAGTCTTTATACTGTCCCACTCCTTGAAAGAGTTCTAGTCTTTACTGTCCCACTCCTTGAAAGAGTTCTAGTCTTTATACTGTCCTGCTCCTTGAAAGAGTTCTAGCCTTTATACTGTCCCACTCCTTGAAAGAGTTCTAGTCTTTATACTGTCCCACTCCTTGAAAGAGTTCTAGTCTTTATACTGTCCCACTCCTTGAAAGAGTTATAGTCTTTATACTGTCCTGCTCCTTGAAAGAGTTATAGTCTTTATACTGTCCTGCTCCTTGAAAGAGTTATAGTCTTTACTGTCCTGCTCCTTGAAAGAGTTCTAGCCTTTATACTGTCCTGCTCCTTGAAAGAGTTCTAGTCTTTACTGTCCTGCTCCTTGAAAGAGTTCTAGCCTTTATACTGTCCCACTCCTTGAAAGAGTTATAGTCTTTATACTGTCCCACTCCTTGAAAGAGTTCTAGTCTTTACTGTCCTGCTCCTTGAAAAAGTTCTAGTCTTTATACTGTCCCGCTCCTTGAAAGAGTTCTAGTCTTTATACTGTCCCGCTCCTTGAAAGAGTTCTAGCCTTTATACTGTCCTGCTCCTTGAAAGAGTTCTAGTCTTTATACTGTCCCACTCCTTGAAAGAGTTCTAGTCTTTATACTGTCCCACTCCTTGAAAGAGTTCTAGTCTTTATACTGTCCCACTCCTTGAAAGAGTTCTAGCCTTTATACTGTCCCACTCCTTGAAAGAGTTCTAGTCTTTATACTGTCCCACTCCTTGAAAGAGTTCTAGTCTTTATACTGTCCCACTCCTTGAAATAGTTCTAGTCTTTATACTGTCCTGCTCCTTGAAAGAGTTCTAGTCTTTACTGTCCTGCTCCTTGAAAGAGTTCTAGTCTTTACTGTCCCGCCTTTTGAAAGAGTTCTAGACTTTATACTGTCCTGCTCCTTGAAAGAGTTCTATTCTTTACTGTCCCACTCCTTGAAAGAGTTCTAGTCTTTATACTGTCCCTCTCCTTGAAAGAGTTCTAGTCTTTATACTGTCCCGCTCCTTGAAAGAGTGCTAGTCTTTATACTGTCCCACTCATTTCAAGGAGTTCTAGTCTTAATACTATCCTGCTCCTTGAAAGAGTTCTAGTCTTTATACTGTCCCACTCCTTGAAATAGTTCTAGTGTTTACTGTCCCACTCCTTGAAAGAGTTCTAGTCTTTACTGTCCCACTCCTTGAAAGAGTTCTAGTCTTTATACTGTCCTGCTCCTTGAAAGAGTTCTAGTCTTTACTGTCCCACTCCTTGAAAGAGTTCTAGTCTTTATACTGTCCCTCTCCTTGAAAGAGTTCTAGTCTTTATACTGTCCCACTCCTTGAAAGAGTTCTAGCCTTTATACTGTCCCACTCCTTGAAAGAGTTCTAGTCTTTATACTGTCCCACTCCTTGAAAGAGTTCTAGTCTTTATACTGTCCCACTCCTTGAAAGAGTTCTAGCCTTCATACTGTCCCACTCCTTGAAAGAGTTCTAGTCTTTACTGTCCCACTCCTTGAAAGAGTTCTAGTCTTTACTGTCCCGCCCTTTGAAAGAGTTCTAGTCTTTATACTGTCCTGCTCCTTGAAAGAGTTATATTCTTTACTGTCCCACTCCTTGAAAGAGTTCTAGTCTTTATACTGTCCTGCTCCTAGAAAGAGTTCTAGTCTTTACTGTCCCACTCCTTGAAAGAGTTCTAGTCTTTATACTGTCCCACTCCTTGAAAGAGTTCTAGTCTTTACTGTCCCACTCCTTGAAAGAGTTCTAGTCTTTATACTGTCCTGCTCCTTGAAAGAGTTCTAGCCTTTATACTGTCCCACTCCTTGAAAGAGTTCTAGTCTTTATACTGTCCCACTCCTTGAAAGAGTTCTAGTCTTTATACTGTCCCACTCCTTGAAAGACTTATAGTCTTTATACTGTCCTGCTCCTTGAAAGAGTTATAGTCTTTACTGTCCTGCTCCTTGAAAGAGTTCTAGCCTTTATACTGTCCTGCTCCTTGAAAGAGTTCTAGTCTTTACTGTCCTGCTCCTAGAAAGAGTTCTAGTCTTTACTGTCCCACTCCTTGAAAGAGTTCTAGTCTTTATACTGTCCCACTCCTTGAAAGAGTTCTAGTCTTTACTGTCCCACTCCTTGAAAGAGTTCTAGTCTTTATACTGTCCTGCTCCTTGAAAGAGTTCTAGCCTTTATACTGTCCCACTCCTTGAAAGAGTTCTAGTCTTTATACTGTCCCACTCCTTGAAAGAGTTCTAGTCTTTATACTGTCCCACTCCTTGAAAGACTTATAGTCTTTATACTGTCCTGCTCCTTGAAAGAGTTATAGTCTTTATACTGTCCTGCTCCTTGAAAGACTTATAGTCTTTATACTGTCCTGCTCCTTGAAAGAGTTATAGTCTTTACTGTCCTGCTCCTTGAAAGAGTTCTAGCCTTTATACTGTCCTGCTCCTTGAAAGAGTTCTAGTCTTTACTGTCCTGCTCCTTGAAAGAGTTCTAGTCTTTAATGTCCCACTCCTTGAAAGAGTTCTAGTCTTTATACTGTCCCTCTCCTTGAAAGAGTTCTAGTCTTTATACTGTCCCACTCCTTGAAAGAGTTCTAGCCTTTATACTGTCCCACTCCTTGAAAGAGTTCTAGTCTTTATACTGTCCCACTCCTTGAAAGAGTTCTAGTCTTTATACTGTCCCACTCCTTGAAAGAGTTCTAGCCTTTATACTGTCCCACTCCTTGAAAGAGTTCTAGTCTTTACTGTCCCACTCCTTGAAAGAGTTCTAGTCTTTACTGTCCCGCCCTTTGAAAGAGTTCTAGTCTTTATACTGTCCTGCTCCTTGAAAGAGTTATATTCTTTACTGTCCCACTCCTTGAAAGAGTTCTAGTCTTTATACTGTCCTGCTCCTAGAAAGAGTTCTAGTCTTTACTGTCCCACTCCTTGAAAGAGTTCTAGTCTTTATACTGTCCCACTCCTTGAAAGAGTTCTAGTCTTTACTGTCCCACTCCTTGAAAGAGTTCTAGTCTTTATACTGTCCTGCTCCTTGAAAGAGTTCTAGCCTTTATACTGTCCCACTCCTTGAAAGAGTTCTAGTCTTTATACTGTCCCACTCCTTGAAAGAGTTATAGTCTTTATACTGTCCCACTCCTTGAAAGAGTTCTAGTCTTTATACTGTCCCACTCCTTGAAAGAGTTCTAGTCTTTATACTGTCCCACTCCTTGAAAGAGGTCTAGTCTTTATACTGTCCCACTCCTTGAAAGAGTTCTAGCCTTTATACTGTCCCACTCCTTGAAAGAGTTCTAGTCTTTATACTGTCCCACTCCTTGAAAGAGTTCTAGTCTTTATACTGTCCCACTCCTTGAAATAGTTCTAGTCTTTATACTGTCCTGCTCCTTGAAAGAGTTCTAGTCTTTACTGTCCTGCTCCTTGAAAGAGTTCTAGTCTTTACTGTCCCGCCTTTTGAAAGAGTTCTAGACTTTATACTGTCCTGCTCCTTGAAAGAGTTCTATTCTTTACTGTCCCACTCCTTGAAAGAGTTCTAGTCTTTATACTGTCCCTCTCCTTGAAAGAGTTCTAGTCTTTATACTGTCCCGCTCCTTGAAAGAGTTCTAGTCTTTATACTGTCCCACTCCTTTCATGGAGTTCTAGTCTTAATACTATCCTGCTCCTTGAAAGAGTTCTAGTCTTTATACTGTCCCACTCCTTGAAATAGTTCTAGTCTTTACTGTCCCACTCCTTGAAAGAGTTCTAGTCTTTACTGTCCCACTCCTTGAAAGAGTTCTAGTCTTTATACTGTCCTGCTCCTTGAAAGAGTTCTAGTCTTTACTGTCCCACTCCTTGAAAGAGTTCTAGTCTTTACTGTCCCACTCCTTGAAAGAGTTCTAGTCTTTATACTGTCCCACTCCTTGAAAGAGTTCTAGTCTTTATACTGTCCCACTCCTTGAAAGAGTTCTAGCCTTTATACTGTCCCACTCATTGAAAGAGTTCTAGTCTTTATACTGTCCCACTCCTTGAAAGAGTTCTAGTCTTTATACTGTCCCACTCCTTGAAAGAGTTCTAGCCTTCATACTGTCCCACTCCTTGAAAGAGTTCTAGTCTTTACTGTCCCACTCCTTGAAAGAGTTCTAGTCTTTACTGTCCCGCCCTTTGAAAGAGTTCTAGTCTTTATACTGTCCTGCTCCTTGAAAGAGTTATATTCTTTACTGTCCCACTCCTTGAAAGAGTTCTAGTCTTTATACTGTCCTGCTCCTAGAAAGAGTTCTAGTCTTTACTGTCCCACTCCTTGAAAGAGTTCTAGTCTTTATACTGTCCCACTCCTTGAAAGAGTTCTAGTCTTTACTGTCCCACTCCTTGAAAGAGTTCTAGTCTTTATACTGTCCTGCTCCTTGAAAGAGTTCTAGCCTTTATACTGTCCCACTCCTTGAAATAGTTCTAGTCTTTATACTGTCCCACTCCTTGAAAGAGTTCTAGTCTTTATACTGTCCCACTCCTTGAAAGAGTTATAGTCTTTATACTGTCCTGCTCCTTGAAAGACTTATAGTCTTTATACTGTCCTGCTCCTTGAAAGAGTTATAGTCTTTACTGTCCTGCTCCTTGAAAGAGTTCTAGCCTTTATACTGTCCTGGTCCTTGAAAGAGTTCTAGTCTTTACTGTCCTGCTCCTTGAAAGAGTTCTAGTCTTTACTGTCCTGCTCCTTGAAAGAGTTCTAGCCTTTATACTGTCCTGCTCCTTGAAAGAGTTCTAGTCTTTACTGTCCTGCTCCTTGAAAGAGTTCTAGCCTTTATACTGTCCCACTCCTTGAAAGAGTTATAGTCTTTATACTGTCCTGCTCCTTGAAAGAGTTATAGTCTTTACTGTCCTGCTCCTTGAAAGAGTTCTAGCCTTTATACTGTCCTGCTCCTTGAAAGAGTTCTAGTCTTTACTGTCCTGCTCCTTGAAAGAGTTCTAGCCTTTATACTGTCCCACTCCTTGAAAGAGTTATAGTCTTTATACTGTCCTACTCCTTGAAAGAGTTCTAGTCTTTACTGTCCTGCTCCTTGAAAGAGTTCTAGTCTTTATACTGTCCCGCTCCTTGAAAGAGTTCTAGTCTTTATACTGTCCCGCTCCTTGAAAGAGTTCTAGCCTTTATACTGTCCTGCTCCTTGAAAGAGTTCTAGTCTTTATACTGTCCCACTCCTTGAAAGAGTTCTAGCCTTTATACTGTCCCACTCCTTGAAAGAGTTCTAGTCTTTATACTGTCCCACTCCTTGAAAGAGTTCTAGTCTTTATACTGTCCCACTCCTTGAAATAGTTCTAGTCTTTATACTGTCCTGCTCCTTGAAAGAGTTCTAGTCTTTACTGTCCTGCTCCTTGAAAGAGTTCTAGTCTTTATACTGTCCCTCTCCTTGAAAGAGTTCTAGTCTTTATACTGTCCCACTCCTTGAAAGAGTTCTAGTCTTTATACTGTCCCACTCCTTGAAATAGTTCTAGTCTTTATACTGTCCCGCCTTTTGAAAGCGTTCTAGACTTTATACTGTCCTGCTCCTTGAAAGAGTTCTATTCTTTACTGTCCCACTCCTTGAAAGAGTTCTAGTCTTTATACTGTCCCTCTCCTTGAAAGAGTTCTAGTCTTTATACTGTCCCGCTCCTTGAAAGAGTTCTAGTCTTTATACTGTCCCACTCCTTTCATGGAGTTCTAGTCTTAATACTATCCTGCTCCTTGAAAGAGTTCTAGTCTTTATACTGTCCCACTCCTTGAAATAGTTCTAGTCTTTACTGTCCCACTCCTTGAAAGAGTTCTAGTCTTTACTGTCCCACTCCTTGAAAGAGTTCTAGTCTTTATACTGTCCTGCTCCTTGAAAGAGTTCTAGTCTTTACTGTCCCACTCCTTGAAAGAGTTCTAGTCTTTACTGTCCCACTCCTTGAAAGAGTTCTAGTCTTTATACTGTCCCTCTCCTTGAAAGAGTTCTAGTCTTTATACTGTCCCACTCCTTGAAAGAGTTCTAGCCTTTATACTGTCCCACTCCTTGAAAGAGTTCTAGTCTTTATACTGTCCCACTCCTTGAAAGAGTTCTAGTCTTTATACTGTCCCACTCCTTGAAAGAGTTCTAGCCTTTATACTGTCCCACTCCTTGAAAGAGTTCTAGTCTTTATACTGTCCCACTCCTTGAAAGAGTTCTAGTCTTTATACTGTCCCACTCCTTGAAAGAGTTCTAGCCTTTATACTGTACCACTCCTTGAAAGAGTTCTAGTCTTTACTGTCCCACTCCTTGAAAGAGTTCTATTCTTTCTGTCCCGCCCTTTGAAAGAGTTCTAGTCTTTATACTGTCCTGCTCCTTGAAAGAGTTCTAGTCTTTACTGTCCCACTCCTTGAAAGAGTTCTAGTCTTTATACTGTCCCGCTCCTTGAAAGAGTTCTAGTCTTTACTGTCCCACTCCTTGAAAGAGTTCTAGTCTTTATACTGTCCTGCTCCTTGAAAGACTTCTAGTCTTTACTGTCCCACTCCTTGAAAGAGTTCTATTCTTTACTGTCCCACTCCTTGAAAGAATTCTAGTCTTTATACTGTCCCACTCCTTGAAAGAGTTCTAGTCTTTATACTGTCCCACTCCTTGAAAGAGTTCTAGTCTTTATACTGTCCCACTCCTTGAAAGAGTTCTAGCCTTTATACTGTCCCACTCCTTGAAAGAGTTCTAGTCTTTACTGTCCCACTCCTTGAAAGAGTTCTAGTCTTTACTGTCCCGCCCTTTGAAAGAGTTCTAGTCTTTATACTGTCCTGCTCCTTGAAAGAGTTATATTCTTTACTGTCCCACTCCTTGAAAGAGTTCTAGTCTTTATACTGTCCTGCTCCTAGAAAGAGTTCTAGTCTTTACTGTCCCACTCCTTGAAAGAGTTCTAGTCTTTATACTGTCCCACTCCTTGAAAGAGTTCTAGTCTTTACTGTCCCACTCCTTGAAAGAGTTCTAGTCTTTATACTGTCCTGCTCCTTGAAAGAGTTCTATCCTTTATACTGTCCCACTCCTTGAAAGAGTTCTAGTCTTTATACTGTCCCACTCCTTGAAAGAGTTCTAGTCTTTATACTGTCCCACTCCTTGAAAGAGTTATAGTCTTTATACTGTCCTGCTCCTTGAAAGAGTTATAGTCTTTATACTGTCCTGCTCCTTGAAAGAGTTATAGTCTTTACTGTCCTGCTCCTTGAAAGAGTTCTAGCCTTTATACTGTCCTGCTCCTTGAAAGAGTTCTAGTCTTTACTGTCCTGCTCCTTGAAAGAGTTCTAGCCTTTATACTGTCCCACTCCTTGAAAGAGTTCTAGTCTTTATACTGTCCCGCTCCTTGAAAGAGGCAGCTCTAGCCTTTAGCTCGGACGTTGAACCACATGGTTCTACGTACCGTCACTGTGGGGACGACGTCGTCCATGCACTTATTAATGAACCCGGTGAATGATGTGGTGTACTCCTCAAAGTTATCGTATGAATCCCGGAATATATTCCAGTCTGTGCTAGCAAAACAGTCCTGTAGCGTCCGCTTCATTGGACCACTTCTGTGTCGAGCGTGTCACTGGTACTTCCTGTTTCAGTGTTGTGCTTGTAAGCAGGAATCAGGAGGATAGAATTATGGTCAGATTTGCCAAATGGAGGGGCCTCTTGAGTGGCGCTGTGGTCTAAGACACTGCATCGCAGTGCTAGCTGTGCCACTAGAGATCTAGGTTCGAGTCCAGGCTCTGTTACAGCCGGCCGCGTCTGGGACATCCATGAGGCGGCGCACAATTGGCCCAGCGTCATCCGGGTTAGGGAAGGGCTAAATAGTTCTGATTGATCATAAGGGCTCCCGAGTGGCTCAGCGGTCTAAGGCACTGCACCTCAGTGCTAGAGGCGTCACTACAGACCCTGGTTCGATCCGGGGCTGTATCCCAACCGGCTGTGATCGGGAGTCCCATTGGTCTAGCATCGTCCGGGTTAGCAGAGGGTTTGGCCGGGGTAGGCTGTCATTGTAAAGTAAGAATTTGTTCTTAACTGACTTGCCTGGTTAAATATAAATATGGAGAGTGGTACTCAGTGATGTGTTGTGTTGGAATTTCCCCAAATATAATGCAGGACATAAAGTACATTTCAGTTATCATTTAGTCAATGAAAGGTTAGTATTGTGGAGTAACTAGATGTTGTTGATCCATCCTCAGTATTCTTTTATCACAGCCATTGAACTCTGTAACTGTTTTAGAATCACCATTGGCCTTATGGTTTAATCCCCAAGCAGTTTCCTTCCTCTCCTGCAACTGAGTTAGGAAGGACGCCTGTATCTTTGTAGTGACTGGGTGTATTGATACACCATCCAAAGCGTAATTAATAACTTCATGCTCAAAGGGATATTCAATGTCTGCTTTTTTTATCTACCAATCGGAGCCCTTCTTTGTGAGGCATTGGAAAACCTCCCTGGTCTTTGTGGTTGAATCTGTGTTTGAAATTCACTACTTCGACTGAGGGACCTTACAGATAATTGTGTGTGTGGAGTACAGAGATGAGGTAGTCATTCAAAAATCATCTTCATTATTATTGCACACAGAGTGAGTCCATGCAATTTATTATGTGACTTGTTAAGCACATTTTTTACTCCTGACCTTGTTTAGGCTTGTCATAACAAAGGGGTTGAATACTTATTGACTCAAGACATTTCAGGTTTTCATTTGTATTAATTTGTAGAAATAATTCCACTTTATGGGGTACTGTGTGAAGGCCAGTGGGTGTGAATAGTTTCTGAAGGCACTGTAGCTTCCTAACCAAGTACAGCCATTTGGGATAGGGACCAGTATGTTCAGCAACATGAAGTTGGTAGAATTTTTTTTTTAAACTGTAAAAATGTGAACCTACTGTCTCCAGCGTCTGATGTTCTCACTCCTTCTTCAGGTGTGTCACGCTGAATTGCACCTGGCCACCTGTTTCCAGCCTGTTAACGGACGCATCCAACTGCAGGTCCTCGCTGCCCAGAACCTCCCTGCTCCACTCAGCCAGGGTAGGGGTCTACATAGTCTGTTATATATCTGTTATAACCTCCCAGCTCCACTCAGCCAGGGTAGGGGTCTACATAGTCTGTTATATATCTGTTATAACCTCCCTGCTCCACTCAGCTAGGGTAGGGGTTTACATAGTCTGTTATATATCTGTTATAACCTCCCTGTTCCACTCAGCCAGGGTAGGGGTCTACATAGTCTGTTATATATCTGTTATAACCTCCCTGTTCCACTCAGCCTGGGTAGGGGTCTACATAGTCTGTTATATCTGTTATAACCTCCCAGCTCCACTCAGCTAGGGTAGGGGTCTACATAGTCTGTTATATATCTGTTATAACCTCCCTGTTCCACTCAGCCTGGGTAGGGGTCTACTTCCTCTGATCCCAACGTGTATTATATGTAGCAATAGGGAGAAGTCCACTACATGACCAAAAATATGGGGTTGAGGCCAGGGCTCTGTGCAGGCCTGTCAACTTCTTCCACACCGATATCGTCAAACCAGTTCTGTATGGCCTTGCTTTGTGCACGGGGGCATTGTCATGCTGAAATAGGAAAGGGCCTTCCCCAAACTGTTGCCACAATGTTGGAAGCACAGAATCATCTAGAATGCCATTTTATACTGTAGTGTTAAGAGTTCCCTTCTCTGGAACTAAGGGGCCCGAACCATGAAAAACAGCCCCAGACCTTTACTGTTGGCACCATGCATTTGGGCAGGTAGCGTTCTCCTGGCATCCGCCAAACCCAGATTTGTCCATCAGACTGCCAGATGGTGAAGCGTGATTCATCACTCCAGAGAACGTGCTTCCACTGCTCCAGAGTCCAATGGGGGCAAGCTTTACACCACTCCAGCTAACGCTTGGCATTGCGCGTGGTGATCTTAGGCTTGTGTGCGGCTGCTCGGCCATGGAAACCCATTTCATGAAGCTCCCGAAAGACAGCTCTTGTGCTGACGTTGCTTCCAGAGGCAGTTTGGACCTTGGTAGTGGAGTGTTGCAACCGAGGACAGACGATTTCTACACCCTAAGTGTTTCAGCACTCGGCGGTCCCGTTCTTTGAGCTTGTGTGGCCTACCACTTCACGGCTGAGCCGTTGTTGCTCCTAGAGGTTTCCACTTCACAATAACAGCACTTACAGTTGACCGGGGCAGCTCTAGCAGGGCAGAAATTTGACGAACTAACAGAGAAAAATGTGTTTTAATGAACAGGATGTGGATATTTAACCAGTTCTAAAATGAGTTAAGGTAGGGTTAGTCGGAGAGCTTCAACCTGGAACCATTTTAAAATCTGCCAGCTGTATACACACTGTCTACCAAGTAACCATTTCCCTTGTGCTTTTCTATTTCCCTTGTGCTTTTCTATTTCCCTTGTTCTTTTCTATTTCCCTTGTGCTTTTCTATTTCCCTTGTGCTTTTCTATTTCCCTTGTTCTTTTCTATTTCCCTTGTGCTTTTCTATTTCCCTTGTGCTTTTCTATTTCCCTTGTGCTTTTCTATTTCCCTTGTGCTTTTCTATTTCCCTTGTGCTTTTCTATTTCCCTTGTGCTTTTCTATTTCCCTTGTTCTTTTCTATTTCCCTTGTGCTTTTCTATTTCCCTTGTGCTTTTCTATTTCCCTTGTTCTTTTCTATTTCCCTTGTGCTTCCCTCGTCCATCAACCAGCGTTCTTTGTGAAGATAGAGATGCAGCTGCAGGGCACGGTGGTGATGAAGAAGAAGACTCACACCCTAAAGTCCTCCGGAGGTCAGCTGACCTGGACTGAGTCTTTCTACTTCCCCTTCGCTCTGGACCAGGGCTTCCTGCTGTCAGTCAAACTCTACAGCCGCAGTTCTGTCAGACGGAAACACTACCTAGGACAGGTGAGACGAAAGGCCTAGGGCTCTGTTCAATCCGAATAGCGGGAGTTCAGCTTTACAGCGAGATTGAAATTTAAAGGCGATGTTCCAAGTTCAGCGGAGACTGTTTTCATGGTAGACGCTGCAATGTAAAATTACCTTTACATTTCTACCCCGGGAAGCTGTAACGCTTCAGATTTTCCAGATTAAATAGAGCCCCTAGATTTAATCAGACCAAGCATTAACCCGGCAATAGCCGACACCTACCACCTGCATAGCGGATGTTTTTATCGGTGTCGGTGTGGAACTGTGTCGGTGTGTAAAATCAGTGAGCAGTTGCTCCGGTGATCATTGTCATGAAGCCACACCCTCCTCACATTGTCATGAAGCCACACCCTCCTCACATTGTCATGAAGCCACACCCTCCTCACATTGTCATGAAGCCACACCCTCCTCACATTGTCATGAAGCCACACCCTCCTCACATTGTCATGAAGCCACACCCTCCTCACATTGTCATGAAGCCACACCCTCCTCACTTGAGATAGAAGTTTAGAACGAGAAAGTGTAGGCTACGTAGAATTAATGACATTCAGATTGAAAGATCATTGAAACAAAAAAAGAATGAATGAATATTTCATCATTTCTATCAGCCTACTCAAGGTGTAGATTACAAGGCTAAGGAATTTCTCTCAATGCGACTGCGGGCAGCCAATTGCAAATGTCTGCTTAAGGGCGGGAGCCGTTGTGGATTTGACACGCAGTTTCGTCTGTTACGTTCCCACAAGACAAACTCAAAATGTTGCTCACAACAAAGGGAACTAACAAACAACGAACAGACAACCAAAACAGAAAGAGGTACTGAAAGGCAGCCATGTGGGTCTCCACTGAAAGTGGACAAGCAACTAGGAAATGTGCCCTAAAACATTCCCAGAATGGATTCACACTAAATGTGGCTAGGGAAGGGAAGGCAAAAAGAAAATCCCACACCAATATAAACCACATTTAAAGGAAACAGAAAACCGCACACTAATTAAGGATAGAGAGTCAATAGAAACCTGATCTAAAGGAAACAGGGAAAACACACACATAAAAGGCTTTGTTTCAGTACTTAATAAACAGCGAGAGCCAATAGAAGGTGTTACTCTCTCAAGAACTAACTGATGCCCAGGTCAGCAAGTCTTAAATACCAACTAGGCTGACTGATGCCCAGGCCAGCAAGTCTTAAATACCAGCTAGGCAGACTGATGCCCAGGTCAACAAGTCTTAAATACCAACTAGGCAGACTGATGCCCAGGCCAGCAGGTCTTAAATACCAGCTAGGCAGACTGATGCCCAGGTCAACAAGTCTTAAATACCAACTAGGCAGACTGATGCCCAGGTCAACAAGTCTTAAATATCAACTAGGCAGACTGATGCCCAGGCCAGCAGGTCTTAAATACCAGCTAGGCAGACTGATGCCCAGGCCAACAGGTCTTAAATACCAGCTAGGCAGACTGATGCCCAGGCCAACAGGTCTTAAATACCAGCTAGGCAGACTGATGCCCAGGCCAACAGGTCTTAAATACCAGCTAGGCTGACTGATGCCCAGGCCAGCAGGTCTTAAATACCAGCTAGGCAGACTGATGCCCAGGCCAGCAAGTCTTAAATACCAGCTAGGCAGACTCATGCCCAGGTCAGCAAGTCTTAAATACCAACTAGGCAGACTGATGCCCAGGTCAGCAGGTCTTAAATTGAGTTCTAAGATTAGGCCAGTTACATAACTTTCATAACTGCTTCTACAGGTTCACCTTGGCTTCGACAGCCCAACACAGGAAGCAGCAGAGCAGTGGAGGGACAGCATTTCTCACCCTGAGAAGATGGTGGCTGTATGGCACAGACTCAGCGGATTCTGACACACCTGTATAAATTCACACAGTGTCCCAAAGGAGTTGACAGCCTCACCTGTATCGCCACCTGTACTGCCACCCAGTGGTATAAAGTACTTAAAGTAAAACTACTTTAGTAGTTTTTTGGATGGTATCTGTACTGTATTTTACTATTTATATTGTTTGCCAACTTTTAATTTGACTTCACTACATTCCTGAAGAAAATAATGACCTTGTATTGTTTTTGTAGATAAAGTATGTAGATTACTCATTTATGTTGCATAGACTTGTTTTGTGTAGTGCCATATGTTCAGCTGATATAATATAATATTTTAGAGGACAGATATTTGGCGGCAGGTAGCCTAGTGGTTATTGGGCCAGTAACCGAAAGGTTGCAAGTTCGAATCCCCGAGCTGACAAGGTAAAAAAAAAAATCTGTTGTTCTGTCCCCTGAACAAGACAGTTAATTAACCCAATGTTCCCCGGTAGGCTGTCTATGTAAATAAGAATTTGTTCTTAACTGACTTAAATAATGGTATAATAAAAATATATAAAACATTCATGAAGTTCTGTTGCATGAATTGCAAGGAGTAATGGTACCCCAGAGGTGATGTGTTCTCATTGGTGGTCCTGATGAATCCCTGGTCTTCTGCATCTTCTGTGCTCACACTGTTTAGTGTTTCCCACATATTTAAGGGTCTCTAGTCAGTCTGTAAAGTTGAGGGTTCTATTCAGTCTGTAAAGCTGAAGACTTAGGTCTCTAGTCAGTCTGTAAAGCTGAAGACTTAGGGCTCTATTCAGTCTGTAAAGCTGAAGACTTGGGGCTCTATTCAGTCTGTAAAGCTGAAGATTTAGGGCTCTATTCAGTCTGTAAAGCTGAAGACTTGGGGCTCTATTCAGTCTGTAAAGCTGAAGATTTAGGGCTCTATTCAGTCTGTAAAGCTGAAAATGTAGGGCTCTATTCAGTCTGTAAAGCTGAAAATGTAGGGCTCTATTCAGTCTGTAAAGCTGAAGATTTAGGGCTCTATTCAGTCTGTAAAGCTGAAGACGTAGGTCTCTATTCAGTCTGTAAAGCTGAAGACTTGGGGCTCTATTCAGTCTGTAAAGCTGAAGACTTGGGGCTCTGAAGACTTAGGGCTCTATTCAGTCTGTAAATCTGAAGACTTAGGGCTCTATTCAGTCTGTAAAGCTGAAGACTTAGGGCTCTGAAGACTTAGGGCTCTATTCAGTCTGTAAATCTGAAGACGTAGGGCTCTATTCAGTCTGTAAAGCTGAAGATTTAGGGCTCTATTCAGTCTGTAAATCTGAAGCGTTACAGATTCTGAGATAGAAATGTAAGTGAGCCCGACATCTGCAGCGTTTACCATGAATGCTGCCTCCGCTAAAGAGGGAAAAACTGCCTTTAAATTTCAACCGCGTTGTAAAGCTGAACTTCTGCGATGTGGATCGAATAGAGCCCTTATTGTGTCTAATATTCTAATCTTAATCTAGACATCTACTGTATATTTTCAGTATTATACGAATTGATTAACCGTCATTAGCATATAGTCATCGTACAAACTGAGTCTATCATCCCATCTTATGTCATTTTATACATTTTATGTAAATGCAATGTACAGATTGTAAGGATAAGCATGATTAAAACTACAGTAGGTTTATCTCAAACCCAAATCAATTACTTTTATAGTATCAGTCAAAGATTGGGACACCCCTACTCATTCTAAGGTTTTTCTTTATTTTTTACTATTTTCTACATTGTAGAATAATAGTGAAGACATCAAAACTATGAAATAACACATATGGAATCATGTAGTAACCAAAAAAAAGTGTTAAACAAATCTAAATATATTTTGTTTATATTTGAGATTCTTCAAAGTAGCCACCCTTTGCCTTGATGACAGCTTGGCACACTCTTGGTATTTCACTCATGAGTGTCATGAGGCGCAGGTGAAGTGAGACGATGGTGACAGGTGTGTGGAATAATCAGCAGCCCGATGACCTAGAGGCCGGAGAGGGAGTACACGTGACATATATTGTGCCCTAAGACATGTGTTTGTGTCCTTGTCGGTGTGTGCTTCGGCAGTCATATTTTACGTAATAAGTATTTGGTCTAGGTTAATGTTTACTCAGCCTGTAGGCATTCCAGACACACCTTGGCCATAAGCTTGTCTTATTACTCAACAGCACCTTTCAGTCAACACTACCTTTCAGTCAACACTACCTTTCACCCAACACTACCTTTCACCCAACAGCACCTTTCAGTCAACACTACCTTTCAGTCAACAGCACCTTTCACCCAACAGCACCTTTCAGTCAACACTACCTTTTACCCAACAGCACCTTTCAGTCAACACTACCTTTCACCCAACAGCACCTTTCACCCAACAGCACCTTTCAGTCAACACTACCTTTCAGTCAACACTACCTTTCAGTCAACACTACCTTTCACCCAACAACACCTTTTACTCAACACCTTTCACTCAACACTACCTTTCACCCAACAGCACCTTTCAGTCAACACTAACTTTCAGTACCCCTCCAGTCAACACTACCTTTCACCCAACAGCACCTTTCAGTCAACAGCACCTTTCAGTCAACACTACCTTTCAGTCAACAGCAGTCAACACTACCTTTTACTCAACACCTTTCTGAGAGCAAAGGGTCTGGCTAACACTGAGGACATGAGAATCTGTGTCCCTAATTCACATGATGGACTGCCTAGTTTGATCTTTAGGGGGTTGTAGAAGACTTGGGTTTAAATACTTGCAGGGTTTGCTTTAGGGCGTCCAAACAAATCAGTTGAGAACAGACACCAAATGAGAACCCAGTGGTCACTGGTCCCGGGAGCATGTCCTCTTCTAATTGGCTAACGTTTCAGTGGGCCCGTCCAAAAGTCCAAATCATCTGAACATGTTGTTTGTGAAAACGGATAGACATGTTGAAGGTTAATAAGGATGCGTCATCTCCGCCGATCCGACGTACGACTCCCCATTTCAGTAATTATTGGAAGTCACGGATAAAATCAACGTGCCGGTTTGGCCACTCTCTTATACCGTCTGCGGTGTTTGAACTTTTAACACTTCTCTATTGGTTTTCATTGCAACAGGCTAGCTCAATCAAGCACAGATACAGTATACGAAATGATTTCGATTAGTATTTAACACCAGGTCTTTGTGTGTAAACAGGTTCTCGTGTTGGCAATCAGACACTCGTTCCAACCTGTCGTCTACCTTCTCTTGTAAAGAAGGAGCTCATTCCATCGCTATGGATACGATGACGGACGATGATCTCGCTGTTTCCGAAGTGGCCAGAATCATCCCGGGATACCAGGATCTACGTTAATTCCGTGTGTTCTGACTGTGGCTAGAGGGAGAACAGTTATATGCCTTGAGATTGGGTTTTGGCTAGAGGGAGAACAGCTACAGTGGGGCAAAAAAGTATTTAGTCAGCCTGTAAGTCTTCACAAGGTTAACTTTTGTTATTGACCAAATACTTATTTCTCTTAATTTTCTAATTTCAAATTGTGGTAGTTTGCAGAAAAAGTTTGGGAACCCCTGACATAACAGCAGGGCCAGATTACAGACCAGGCACGTGCCCTAGGGCCCCAATCTTCAGGGAACCCCCAACCCCCCCCCCAAAAAAAACGAATAGTACATGAACACATCACAAACCATAGTAAAATGTGTGGTAAATGAGCTTTAAGACGGCAACCATTTCTTTCAGCCTCATAGTAAAAAAAAAAGTGTAGAAAAGCATGAGACTAGCTTTACAACAACACATTTTTTCTCTCTCTGCCCCATGGCAAAATGTGTAGAATAGAATTAGCATGAGATTAGCTATAAAACTCATTCTGTTTCTCTGCCCCATGGCAAAATGTGTAGACTAGAATTAGCATGAGATTAGCTATAAAACTCATTCTGTTTCTCTGCCTCATGGCAAAATGTGTAGAATAGAATTAGCATGAGATTAGCTATAAAACTCATTCTGTTTCTCTGCCCCATGGCAAAATGTGTAGACTAGAATTAGCATGAGATTAGCTATAAAACTCATTCTGTTTCTCTGCCCCATGGCAAAATGTGTAGACTAGAATTAGCATGAGATTAGCTATAAAACTCATTCTGTTTCTCTGCCCCATGGCAAAATGTGTAGACTAGAATTAGCATGAGATTAGCTATAAAACTCATTCTGTTTCTCTGCCCCATGGCAAAATGTGTAGAATAGAATTAGCATGAGATTAGCTATAAAACTCATTATGTTTCTCTGCCCCATGGCAAAATGTGTAGACTAGAATTAGCATGAGATTAGCTATAAAACTCATTCTGTTTCTCTGCCCCATGGCAAAATGTGTAGAATAGAATTAGCATGAGATTAGCTATAAAACTCATTCTGTTTCTCTGGCACATGGCAAAATGTGTAGAATAGAATTAGCATGAGATTAGCTATAAAACTCATTCTGTTTCTCTGCCCCATGGCAAAATGTGTAGACTAGAATTAGCATGAGATTAGCTATACAACTCATTCTGTTTCTCTGCCCCATGGCAAAATGTGTAGACTAGAATTAGCATGAGATTAGCTATAAAACTCATTCTGTTTCTCTGCCCCATGGCAAAATGTGTAGACTAGAATTAGCATGAGATTAGCTATAAAACTCATTCCGTTTCTCTGCCCCATGGCAAAATGTGTAGAATAGAATTAGCATGAGATTAGCTATAAAACTCATTCTGTTTCTCTGCCCCATGGCAAAATGTGTAGACTAGAATTAGCATGAGATTAGCTATAAAACTCATTCTGTTTCTCTGCCCCATGGCAAAATGTGTAGACTAGAATTAGCATGAGATTAGCTATAAAACTCATTCTGTTTCTCTGCCCCATGGCAAAATGTGTAGAATAGAATTAGCATGAGATTAGCTATAAAACTCGTTCTGTTTCTCTGCCCCATGGCAAAATGTGTAGACTAGAATTAGCATGAGATTAGCTATAAAACTCATTCTGTTTCTCTGCCCCATGGCAAAATGTGTAGACTAGAATTAGCATGAGATTAGCTATAAAACTCATTCTGTTTCTCTGCCCCATGGCAAAATGTGTAGACTAGAATTAGCATGAGATTAGCTATAAAACTCATTCTGTTTCTCTGCCTCATGGCAAAATGTGTAGAATAGAATTAGCATGAGATTAGCTATAAAACTCATTCTGTTTCTCTGCCCCATGGCAAAATGTGTAGACTAGAATTAGCATGAGATTAGCTATAAAACTCATTCTGTTTCTCTGCCCCATGGCAAAATGTGTAGACTAGAATTAGCATGAGATTAGCTATAAAACTCATTCTGTTTCTCTGCCCCATGGCAAAATGTGTAGAATAGAATTAGCATGAGATTAGCAATAAAACTCATTATGTTTCTCTGCCCCATGGCAAAATGTGTAGACTAGAATTAGCATGAGATTAGCTATAAAACTCATTCTGTTTCTCTGCCCCATGGCAAAATGTGTAGAATAGAATTAGCATGAGATTAGCTATAAAACTCATTCTGTTTCTCTGGCACATGGCAAAATGTGTAGAATAGAATTAGCATGAGATTAGCTATAAAACTCATTCTGTTTCTCTGCCCCATGGCAAAATGTGTAGACTAGAATTAGCATGAGATTAGCTATACAACTCATTCTGTTTCTCTGCCCCATGGCAAAATGTGTAGACTAGAATTAGCATGAGATTAGCTATAAAACTCATTCTGTTTCTCTGCCCCATGGCAAAATGTGTAGACTAGAATTAGCATGAGATTAGCTATAAAACTCATTCTGTTTCTCTGCCCCATGGCAAAATGTGTAGACTAGAATTAGCATGAGATTAGCTATAAAACTCATTCTGTTTCTCTGCCCCATGGCAAAATGTGTAGAATAGAATTAGCATGAGATTAGCTATAAAACTCGTTCTGTTTCTCTGCCCCATGGCAAAATGTGTAGACTAGAATTAGCATGAGATTAGCTATAAAACTCATTCTGTTTCTCTGCCCCATGGCAAAATGTGTAGACTAGAATTAGCATGAGATTAGCTATAAAACTCATTCTGTTTCTCTGCCCCATGGCAAAATGTGTAGACTAGAATTAGCATGAGATTAGCTATAAAACTCATTCTGTTTCTCTGCCTCATGGCAAAATGTGTAGAATAGAATTAGCATGAGATTAGCTATAAAACTCATTCTGTTTCTCTGCCCCATGGCAAAATGTGTAGACTAGAATTAGCATGAGATTAGCTATAAAACTCATTCTGTTTCTCTGCCCCATGGCAAAATGTGTAGACTAGAATTAGCATGAGATTAGCTATAAAACTCATTCTGTTTCTCTGCCCCATGGCAAAATGTGTAGACTAGAATTAGCATGAGATTAGCTATAAAACTCATTCTGTTTCTCTGCCCCATGGCAAAATGTGTAGAATAGAATTAGCATGAGATTAGCAATAAAACTCATTATGTTTCTCTGCCCCATGGCAAAATGTGTAGACTAGAATTAGCATGAGATTAGCTATAAAACTCATTCTGTTTCTCTGCCCCATGGCAAAATGTGTAGAATAGAATTAGCATGAGATTAGCTATAAAACTCATTCTGTTTCTCTGGCACATGGCAAAATGTGTAGAATAGAATTAGCATGAGATTAGCTATAAAACTCATTCTGTTTCTCTGCCCCATGGCAAAATGTGTAGACTAGAATTAGCATGAGATTAGCTATACAACTCATTCTGTTTCTCTGCCCCATGGCAAAATGTGTAGACTAGAATTAGCATGAGATTAGCTATAAAACTCATTCTGTTTCTCTGCCCCATGGCAAAATGTGTAGACTAGAATTAGCATGAGATTAGCTATAAAACTCATTCTGTTTCTCTGCCCCATGGCAAAATGTGTAGACTAGAATTAGCATGAGATTAGCTATAAAACTCATTCTGTTTCTCTGCCCCATGGCAAAATGTGTAGAATAGAATTAGCATGAGATTAGCTATAAAACTCGTTCTGTTTCTCTGCCCCATGGCAAAATGTGTAGACTAGAATTAGCATGAGATTAGCTATAAAACTCATTCTGTTTCTCTGCCCCATGGCAAAATGTGTAGACTAGAATTAGCATGAGATTAGCTATAAAACTCATTCTGTTTCTCTGCCCCATGGCAAAATGTGTAGACTAGAATTAGCATGAGATTAGCTATAAAACTCATTCTGTTTCTCTGCCTCATGGCAAAATGTGTAGAATAGAATTAGCATGAGATTAGCTATAAAACTCATTCTGTTTCTCTGCCCCATGGCAAAATGTGTAGACTAGAATTAGCATGAGATTAGCTATAAAACTCATTCTGTTTCTCTGCCCCATGGCAAAATGTGTAGACTAGAATTAGCATGAGATTAGCTATAAAACTCATTCTGTTTCTCTTCCCCATGGCAAAATGTGTAGACTAGAATTAGCATGAGATTAGCTATAAAACTCATTCTGTTTCTCTGCCCCATGGCAAAATGTGTAGAATAGAATTAGCATGAGATTAGCTATAAAACTCATTATGTTTCTCTGCCCCATGGCAAAATGTGTAGACTAGAATTAGCATGAGATTAGCTATAAAACTCATTCTGTTTCTCTTTCCCATGGCAAAATGTGTAGAATAGAATTAGCATGAGATTAGCTATAAAACTCATTCTGTTTCTCTGGCACATGGCAAAATGTGTAGAATAGAATTAGCATGAGATTAGCTATAAAACTCATTCTGTTTCTCTGCCCCATGGCAAAATGTGTAGACTAGAATTAGCATGAGATTAGCTATACAACTCATTCTGTTTCTCTGCCCCATGGCAAAATGTGTAGACTAGAATTAGCATGAGATTAGCTATAAAACTCATTCTGTTTCTCTGCCCCATGGCAAAATGTGTAGACTAGAATTAGCATGAGATTAGCTATAAAACTCATTCCGTTTCTCTGCCCCATGGCAAAATGTGTAGAATAGAATTAGCATGAGATTAGCTATAAAACTCATTCTGTTTCTCTGCCCCATGGCAAAATGTGTAGACTAGAATTAGCATGAGATTAGCTATAAAACTCATTCTGTTTCTCTGCCCCATGGCAAAATGTGTAGACTAGAATTAGCATGAGATTAGCTATAAAACTCATTCTGTTTCTCTGCCTCATGGCAAAATGTGTAGACTAGAATTAGCATGAGATTAGCTATAAAACTCATTCTGTTTCTCTGCCCCATGGCAAAATGTGTAGGCTAGAATTAGCATGAGATTAGCTATAAAACTCATTCTGTTTCTCTGCCCCATGGCAAAATGTGTAGACTAGAATTAGCATGAGATTAGCTATAAAACTCATTCTGTTTCTCTGCCCCATGGCAAAATGTGTAGACTAGAATTAGCATGAGATTAGCTATAAAACTCATTCTGTTTCTCTGCCTCATGGCAAAATGTGTAGAATAGAATTAGCATGAGATTAGCTATAAAACTCATTCTGTTTCTCTGCCTCATGGCAAAATGTGTAGAATAGAATTAGCATGAGATTAGCTATAA
This sequence comes from Oncorhynchus clarkii lewisi, assembly GCF_045791955.1. Taxonomy (NCBI): domain Eukaryota; kingdom Metazoa; phylum Chordata; class Actinopteri; order Salmoniformes; family Salmonidae; genus Oncorhynchus; species Oncorhynchus clarkii. The sequence continues at coordinate 62,094,574 of NC_092165.1, forward strand.
AACTCATTCTGTTTCTCTGCCTCATGGCAAAATGTGTAGACTAGAATTAGCATGAGATTAGCTATAAAACTCATTCTGTTTCTCTGCCCCATGGCAAAATGTGTAGAATAGAATTAGCATGAGATTAGCTATAAAACTCATTCTGTTTCTCTGCCCCATGACAAAATGTGTAGAATAGAATTAGCATGAGATTAGCTATAAAACTCATTCTGTTTCTCTGCCTCATGGCAAAATGTGTAGAATAGAATTAGCATGAGATTAGCTATAAAACTCATTCTGTTTCTCTGCCTCATGGCAAAATGTGTAGAATAGAATTAGCATGAGATTAGCTATAAAACCCATTCTGTTTCTCTGCCCCATGGCAAAATGTGTAGAATAGAATTAGCATGAGATTAGCTATAAAACTCATTCTGTTTCTCTGCCTCATGGCAAAATGTGTAGAATAGAATTAGCATGAGATTAGCTATAAAACCCATTCTGTTTCTCTGCCCCATGGCAAAATGTGTAGAATAGAATTAGCATGAGATTAGCTATAAAACTCATTCTGTTTCTCTGCCCCATGGCAAAATGTGTAGACTAGAATTAGCATGAGATTAGCTATAAAACTCATTCTGTTTCTCTGCCCCATGGCAAAATGTGTAGAATAGAATTAGCATGAGATTAGCTATAAAACTCATTATGTTTCTCTGCCCCATGGCAAAATGTTTAGACTAGAATTAGCATGAGATTAGCTATAAAACTCATTCTGTTTCTCTTTCCCATGGCAAAATGTGTAGAATAGAATTAGCATGAGATTAGCTATAAAACTCATTCTGTTTCTCTGGCACATGGCAAAATGTGTAGAATAGAATTAGCATGAGATTAGCTATAAAACTCATTCTGTTTCTCTGCCCCATGGCAAAATGTGTAGACTAGAATTAGCATGAGATTAGCTATACAACTCATTCTGTTTCTCTGCCCCATGGCAAAATGTGTAGACTAGAATTAGCATGAGATTAGCTATAAAACTCATTCTGTTTCTCTGCCCCATGGCAAAATGTGTAGACTAGAATTAGCATGAGATTAGCTATAAAACTCATTCCGTTTCTCTGCCCCATGGCAAAATGTGTAGAATAGAATTAGCATGAGATTAGCTATAAAACTCATTCTGTTTCTCTGCCCCATGGCAAAATGTGTAGACTAGAATTAGCATGAGATTAGCTATAAAACTCATTCTGTTTCTCTGCCCCATGGCAAAATGTGTAGACTAGAATTAGCATGAGATTAGCTATAAAACTCATTCTGTTTCTCTGCCCCATGGCAAAATGTGTAGAATAGAATTAGCATGAGATTAGCTATAAAACTCGTTCTGTTTCTCTGCCCCATGGCAAAATGTGTAGACTAGAATTAGCATGAGATTAGCTATAAAACTCATTCTGTTTCTCTGCCCCATGGCAAAATGTGTAGACTAGAATTAGCATGAGATTAGCTATAAAACTCATTCTGTTTCTCTGCCCCATGGCAAAATGTGTAGACTAGAATTAGCATGAGATTAGCTATAAAACTCATTCTGTTTCTCTGCCCCATGGCAAAATGTGTAGACTAGAATTAGCATGAGATTAGCTATAAAACTCATTCTGTTTCTCTGCCCCATGGCAAAATGTGTAGACTAGAATTAGCATGAGATTAGCTATAAAACTCATTCTGTTTCTCTGCCCCATGGCAAAATGTGTAGACTAGAATTAGCATGAGATTAGCTATAAAACTCATTCTGTTTCTCTGCCTCATGGCAAAATGTGTAGACTAGAATTAGCATGAGATTAGCTATAAAACTCATTCTGTTTCTCTGCCCCATGGCAAAATGTGTAGGCTAGAATTAGCATGAGATTAGCTATAAAACTCATTCTGTTTCTCTGCCCCATGGCAAAATGTGTAGACTAGAATTAGCATGAGATTAGCTATAAAACTCATTCTGTTTCTCTGCCCCATGGCAAAATGTGTAGACTAGAATTAGCATGAGATTAGCTATAAAACTCATTCTGTTTCTCTGCCTCATGGCAAAATGTGTAGAATAGAATTAGCATGAGATTAGCTATAAAACTCATTCTGTTTCTCTGCCTCATGGCAAAATGTGTAGAATAGAATTAGCATGAGATTAGCTATAAAACTCATTCTGTTTCTCTGCCTCATGGCAAAATGTGTAGACTAGAATTAGCATGAGATTAGCTATAAAACTCATTCTGTTTCTCTGCCCCATGGCAAAATGTGTAGAATAGAATTAGCATGAGATTAGCTATAAAACTCATTCTGTTTCTCTGCCCCATGACAAAATGTGTAGAATAGAATTAGCATGAGATTAGCTATAAAACTCATTCTGTTTCTCTGCCTCATGGCAAAATGTGTAGAATAGAATTAGCATGAGATTAGCTATAAAACTCATTCTGTTTCTCTGCCTCATGGCAAAATGTGTAGAATAGAATTAGCATGAGATTAGCTATAAAACCCATTCTGTTTCTCTGCCCCATGGCAAAATGTGTAGAATAGAATTAGCATGAGATTAGCTATAAAACTCATTCTGTTTCTCTGCCTCATGGCAAAATGTGTAGAATAGAATTAGCATGAGATTAGCTATAAAACCCATTCTGTTTCTCTGCCCCATGGCAAAATGTGTAGAATAGAATTAGCATGAGATTAGCTATAAAACTCATTCTGTTTCTCTGCCCCATGGCAAAATGTGTAGAATAGAATTAGCATGAGATTAGCTATAAAACTCGTTCTGTTTCTCTGCCCCATGGCAAAATGTGTAGACTAGAATTAGCATGAGATTAGCTATAAAACTCATTCTGTTTCTCTGCCCCATGGCAAAATGTGTAGACTAGAATTAGCATGAGATTAGCTATAAAACTCATTCTGTTTCTCTGCCCCATGGCAAAATGTGTAGACTAGAATTAGCATGAGATTAGCTATAAAACTCATTCTGTTTCTCTGCCCCATGGCAAAATGTGTAGACTAGAATTAGCATGAGATTAGCTATAAAACTCATTCTGTTTCTCTGCCCCATGGCAAAATGTGTAGACTAGAATTAGCATGAGATTAGCTATAAAACTCATTCTGTTTCTCTGCCCCATGGCAAAATGTGTAGACTAGAATTAGCATGAGATTAGCTATAAAACTCATTCTGTTTCTCTGCCTCATGGCAAAATGTGTAGACTAGAATTAGCATGAGATTAGCTATAAAACTCATTCTGTTTCTCTGCCCCATGGCAAAATGTGTAGGCTAGAATTAGCATGAGATTAGCTATAAAACTCATTCTGTTTCTCTGCCCCATGGCAAAATGTGTAGACTAGAATTAGCATGAGATTAGCTATAAAACTCATTCTGTTTCTCTGCCCCATGGCAAAATGTGTAGACTAGAATTAGCATGAGATTAGCTATAAAACTCATTCTGTTTCTCTGCCTCATGGCAAAATGTGTAGAATAGAATTAGCATGAGATTAGCTATAAAACTCATTCTGTTTCTCTGCCTCATGGCAAAATGTGTAGAATAGAATTAGCATGAGATTAGCTATAAAACTCATTCTGTTTCTCTGCCTCATGGCAAAATGTGTAGACTAGAATTAGCATGAGATTAGCTATAAAACTCATTCTGTTTCTCTGCCCCATGGCAAAATGTGTAGAATAGAATTAGCATGAGATTAGCTATAAAACTCATTCTGTTTCTCTGCCCCATGACAAAATGTGTAGAATAGAATTAGCATGAGATTAGCTATAAAACTCATTCTGTTTCTCTGCCTCATGGCAAAATGTGTAGAATAGAATTAGCATGATATTAGCTATAAAACTCATTCTGTTTCTCTGCCTCATGGCAAAATGTGTAGAATAGAATTAGCATGAGATTAGCTATAAAACCCATTCTGTTTCTCTGCCCCATGGCAAAATGTGTAGAATAGAATTAGCATGAGATTAGCTATAAAACTCATTCTGTTTCTCTGCCTATGGAAACATTTGTAGAAATGCAGGAAGTTAGCTGTTTTCCTAAATAACTGTATGTAAATTCCTGAAAGCGTGGCCTCTTTCCCAGGCCGTTTATATGGTCCAAAACACACGAACAGCTGCGACAACAGAAACCAACGGTATCAGATGGCCTAGCAAAATAGCTGTGTTATTCTGTTACACAACCCCATACAACAAATGTCAATAAAGACTTGCAGTCCCATCGTAACAGATCACTCTATTTCCTGTGACCTCACAACCAGTTTGAGTAGTCAGTCCCACTGGTGAGGAGAGAGTCTGTTGAACATTGTGTTCCTCTTGAGTTCAAAGACAACCAGTCTGACAGGAAATCAACAAAGGCTGAAGGTGTAACAGTGGTGTCCAACATCCTCAGGGCAGGTCCACATGTTGAGGAAGGAATCAGACTTCATGTCCCTCTAGTATAGCAAATAGAGGACCTGTGAATAAAATGAGAAACAAAGTATGCAATCACAGTGGCATTCACAGTGGCATTCACAGTGGCAATCACAGTGGTATTCACAGTGGCAATCACAGTGGCATTCACAGTGGCATTCACAGTGGCAATCACAGTGGTATTCACAGTGGCATTCACAGTGGCATTCACAGTGGCATTCACAGTGGCAATCACAGTGGCATTCACAGTGGCATTCACAGTGGCATTCACAGTGGCATTCACAGTGGCATTCACAGTGGCAATCACAGTGGCATTCACAGTGGCATTCACAGTGGCAATCACAGTGGCAATCACAGTGGCATTCACAGTGGCAATCACAGTGGCAATCACAGTGGCATTCACAGTGGCAATCACAGTGACAATCACAGTGGCATTCACAGTGACAATCACAGTGGCATTCACAGTGGCATTCACAGTGGCATTCAACTTTCTGGGTGGTGGTTAAAAAAATAGTGACACTCGTGATTAAAATGCACTATGCAGAAATCGATCCACCATTTCCTGATTGCTAAAATTCTCATACGTCGCCTAATTTCAGTTTATGACAAAATAAGCAAGTACAGTGTAGAGAATAATTGTTCCATCTAAACTGCTGTGAAAAATATTGTAATTTTCAGCTGGTGTACAAAACCCAAAAGTAAAAAATAAACAAAAATGAAACTGAAAAAATGGGAAGCATAGACATAGCACACACAGAACAGATCTGCAACCTCATCTTAGGCTGGCTTTCAATGAGAATGACAGATCTAGCTCTACCACTTCTTAGGCTGGCTTTCAATGAGAATGACAGATCTAGCTCTACCACTTCTTAGGCTGGCTTTCAATGAGAATGACAGATCTAGCTCTACCACTTCTTAGGCTGGCTTTCAATGAGAATGACAGATCTAGCTCTACCGCTTCTTAGGCTGGCTTTCAATGAGAATGACAGATCTAGCTCTACCACTTCTTAGGCTGGCTTTCAATGAGAATGACAGATCTAGCTCTACCGCTTCTTAGGCTGGCTTTCAATGAGAATGACAGATCTAGCTCTACCACTTCTTAGGCTGGCTTTCAATGAGAATGACAGATCTAGCTCTACCACTTCTTAGGCTGGCTTTCAATGAGAATGACAGATCTAGCTCTACCACTTCTTAGGCTGGCTTTCAATGAGAATGACAGATCTAGCTCTACCACTTCTTAGGCTGGCTTTCAATGAGAATGACAGATCTAGCTCTACCACTTCTTAGGCTGGCTTTCAATGAGAATGACAGATCTAGCTCTACCACTTCTTAGGCTGGCTTTCAATGAGAATGACAGATCTAGCTCTACCACTTCTTAGGCTGGCTTTCAATGAGAATGACAGATCTAGCTCTACCACTTCTTAGGCTGGCTTTCAATGAGAATGACAGATCTAGCTCTACCACTTCTTAGGCTGGCTTTCAATGAGAATGACAGATCTAGCTCTACCACTTCTTAGGCTGGCTTTCAATGAGAATGACAGATCTAGCTCTACCGCTTCTTAGGCTGGCTTTCAATGAGAATGACAGATCTAGCTCTACCGCTTCTTAGGCTGGCTTTCAATGAGAATGACAGATCTAGCTCTACCACTTCTTAGGCTGGCTTTCAATGAGAATGACAGATCTAGCTCTACCGCTTCTTAGGCTGGCTTTCAATGAGAATGACAGATCTAGCTCTACCACTTCTTAGGCTGGCTTTCAATGAGAATGACAGATCTAGCTCTACCGCTTCTTAGGCTGGCTTTCAATGAGAATGACAGATCTAGCTCTACCACTTCTTAGGCTGGCTTTCAATGAGAATGACAGATCTAGCTCTACCACTTCTTAGGCTGGCTTTCAATGAGAATGACAGATCTAGCTCTACCGCTTCTTAGGCTGGCTTTCAATGAGAATGACAGATCTAGCTCTACCACTTCTTAGGCTGGCTTTCAATGAGAATGACAGATCTAGCTCAACCACTTCTTAGGCTGGCTTTCAATGAGAATGACAGATCTAGCTCTACCACTTCTTAGGCTGGCTTTCAATGAGAATGACAGATCTAGCTCTACCGCTTCTTAGGATGGCTTTCAATGAGAATGACAGATCTAGCTCTACCACTTCTTAGGATGGCTTTCAATGAGAATGACAGATCTAGCTCTACCACTTCTTAGGCTGGCTTTCAATGAGAATGACAGATCTAGCTCTACAGATCTATATCACACAAAAAATAAAAAATGCTCAAATATTTTTTACTGTGGCCAGGTACTTTTTTGTAGAAAAGACTAATTTGCAATTCTTATATGAACATAAAAGAACAGACAGATACAAAATGACCCAGAGTTATAGGTAGAAAATAAATCATCAGGATCCTACGCAGCTTCGTTTTGGAATAGAGTATTCTGTGTAATATCTTGAATTGTATGAGGCGATGTCTGGAGTTAATGGAGCGTGTGTGGACCTTCTCCCAGCTATTACCCCAGTCTGCTATAGACTTGGAAGTGCCTAGCTCTTCCTCCCATTTTGCCTTCATGGCATCTGTAGGCGATGTGCTAACAGAATTAAAAGTGTCATATAGACGAGATATCAGTTTGCATCCGTCAAACATGAAAGGTTTAGTATTCCCAAATGTCAGAAGGTGTTTTCTAACATAGTCTTCTAATCTGTAGGTATCTGAAGAAGTAGTGACTTCTGGGAAGATTATAGGGTTCCCTCAGCAAATCAAACGAGACTATGGTGTTGATCCCTAGCGCTCCCCATCGCTCAAAAGGTGTTATCAAGGTTATAAGGGGGCAAAGGAGGGATTCCTGACAATAGGAAGCATGAATGACATGGGTCTAAGGTCAAACTGGACCTTATTTTGCTTTGCAGATACGGACTGTGCTATGTATAATAGGAGTGTTACTATAAAAAGTGACATCTCTAAATTGACAGGGGGACAAAATCACAGCGCCAATAAAGAAGGGGTGGCAATCCTCACGCTCCATACGAAGCCAGCTAGACGACAGAAGTGCTTCATCCAGCCTGAACGTAACAGCGCTAACCGTAGCTAACTTTAGAATATCAGCGCTAACTAACAGAGCTAACCGTAGCTAACTGTAGAATATCAGCGCTAACTAACAGCGCTAACTGTAGCTAACTGTAGAATATCAGCGCTAACTAACAGCGCTAACCGTAGCCTATCAGCGCTAACGAACAGCGCTAACCATAGCTAACTGTAGAATATCAGCGCTAACTAACAGCGCTAACCGTAGCCAACTGTAGCCTATCAGCGCTAACGAACAGCGCAGAGGTTAGCGGTCCAATAGTATAATATAACATCTGGCAGAGACAATCCTCCTTCCATCTTGGATTTACAGAGGTTTGTTTTTTTACCTCTCCTGTGTGTTTTAGAATCCCAGATGAATGGATTGATATTAGTATTCATTATGGATCCTCGTCAGTTACTGCCAAGGCAGCAGCTACTCTTCTTGGGGTTTATTATGGATCCCCATTAGTTCCTGCCAAGGCAGCAGCTACTCTTCTTGGGGTTTATTATGGATCCCCATTTAGTTCCTGCCAAGGCAACAGCTACTCTTCTTGGGGTTTATTATGGATCCCCATTTAGTTCCTGCCAAGGCAGCAGCTACTCTTCTTGGGGTTTATTATGGATCCCCATTTAGTTCCTGCCATGGCAGCAGCTACTCTTCTTGGGGTTTATTATGGATCCCCATTTAGTTCCTGCCAAGGCAGCAGCTACTCTTCTTGGGGTTTATTATGGATCCCCATTAGTTCCTGCCAAGGCAGCAGCTACTCTTCTTGGGGTTTATTATGGATCCCCATTTAGTTCCTGCCAAGGCAGCAGCTACTCTTCTTGGGGTTTATTATGGATCCCCATTAGTTCCTGCCAAGGCAGCAACTACTCTTCTTGGGGTTTATTATGGATCCCCATTTAGTTCCTGCCATGGCAGCAGCTACTCTTCTTGGGGTTTATTATGGATCCCCATTTAGTTCCTGCCAAGGCAGCAGCTACTCTTCTTGGGGTTTATTATGGATCCCCATTTAGTTCCTGCCAAGGCAGCAGCTACTCTTCTTTGGGTTTATTATGGATCCCCATTTAGTTCCTGCCATGGAAGCAGCTACTCTTCTTGGGGTTTATTATGGATCCCCATTTAGTTCCTGCCAAGGCAGCAGCTACTCTTCTTGGGGTTTATTATGGATCCCCATTTAGTTCCTGCCAAGGCAGCAGCTACTCTTCTTGGGGTTTATTATGGATCCCCATTTAGTTCCTGCCAAGGCAGCGGCTACTCTTCCGGGGGTTTATTATGGATCCCCATTAGTTCCTGCCAACACAGCAGCTACTCTTCCTGGGGTTTATTATGGATCCCCATTTAGTTCCTGCCATGGCAGCAGCTACTCTTCTTGGGGTTTATTATGGATCCCCATTTAGTTCCTGCCAAGGCAGCAGCTACTCTTCTTTGGGTTTATTATGGATCCCCATTTAGTTCCTGCCATGGAAGCAGCTACTCTTCTTGGGGTTTATTATGGATCCCCATTTAGTTCCTGCCAAGGCAGCAGCTACTCTTCTTTGGGTTTATTATGGATCCCCATTTAGTTCCTGCCATGGAAGCAGCTACTCTTCTTGGGGTTTATTATGGATCCCCATTTAGTTCCTGCCAAGGCAGCAGCTACTCTTCTTGGGGTTTATTATGGATCCCCATTTAGTTCCTGCCAAGGCAGCAGCTACTCTTCTTGGGGTTTATTATGGATCCCCATTTAGTTCCTGCCAAGGCAGCGGCTACTCTTCCGGGGGTTTATTATGGATCCCCATTAGTTCCTGCCAACACAGCAGCTACTCTTCCTGGGGTTTATTATGGATCCCCATTAGTTCCTGCCAAGGCAGCAGCTACTCTTCCTGGGGTTTATTATGGATCCCCATTAGTTCCTGCCAAGGCAGCAGCTACTCTTCCTGGGGTTTATTATGGATCCCCATTAGTTCCTGCCAAGGCAGCAGCTACTCTTCCTGGGGTCCGAACACATAAAGCACTTGATAATTGAGTCCAGTCGTTTTATAAAATGACTTAGGTATGAATACCGGGATGTTCTGGAATAGGTAAAGCAGTTGTGGGGGAGGAAGACTATTTTAATGGCATTAATTCTTCCGAGTCGGGAAATTGGGAGAGTTCTCCAAAATGGTATGTTTGCCTTGAGTTTATGCATCAGAGACATTATTTTTAAATAGAGATAAGTATTGCTTGGTAACTACAATTCCTAGATAGGTACATTTATCTGAAGACGAAACTTCTTCCATTTAAGTCATAACACATTTCTATGTGAATTTGGTCAGGTCGCCCAAATAGTTACAAATTGCAGCTTTAATTTGTAAACCCAAAGTAATGACATATGGAATAAATTGTTTTGGTACAAATCCACAATGAGTGAAAAACCTTGAGGAAAAAGACTCCAATCTTGACAACAAGGTCCTCTCTATGACAAGTGAAAGCAAGCCTCAATTTTCACATTCACGTTGGGAGACAAAATATCTTCTGTGTCTGGCTTGGCAGTTAGCCTGAATATCTGGTAAGTCTGTGTTAAAATATGTGCTGGATCAGTCTACGGCCCAGGCTATAGCCAATACTCGGGGCTCCTGAGTGGCGCAGTGGTCTAAGGCACTGCAGCGCAGTGCAAGAGGCTTCACTACAGTCCCTGGTTCGATTCCAGGATGTATCACATCCGGATGTGATTGGGAGTTCCAATCTGGCAAAGCACAATTGACCCAGCGTCGTCCGGATTTGGGCGGGCCGTCATTGTAAAAACTTAACTGACTTGCCTTGTTAAATTAAAACCGCTCAATAATCTTATTTCTCATTTTTGATTTCGTAGCTTGGTGTTCCACAGAAACACTAGAACAGAAAAGGTAGTGTCAGAGTGGTGTAGTTCTGCATCACACTTAGGCAAAGGTTGTGCAAGATGGAGAAGGATTGGTTCTGTGTGCTAGATGGTGATGAATTGAGAGATCAGTAAATATAAACTCAGCAACAAAAAAAAAGAAACAGCCCTTTTTCAGGACTCTGTCTTTCAAAGATAATTCTTAAAAATCCAAATAACTTCACAGATCTTCATTGTCAAGGGTTTAAACACTGTTTCCCATGCTTTGTTCAATGAACCATAAACAATTAATGAACATGCACCTGTGGAACGGTCGTTAAGACACTAACAGCTTACAGAAGGTATGCAATTAAGGTCCCAGTTATGAAAACTTAGGACACTAAAGAGGCCTTTCTACTGACTCTGAAAAACACCAAAAGAAAGATGCCCAGGATCCCTGCACATCTGCGTGAACATGCCTTAGGCATGCTGTAAGGAGGCATGAGGACTGCAGATGTGGCCAGGGCAATAAATTGCAATGTCTGTACTGTTAGACATCTAAGACAGTGCTACAGGGAGACATGATAGACAGCTGATCGTCCTCGCAGTGGCAGACCACGTGTAACAACACCTGCACAGGATTCGTACATCTGAACATCACACCTGCGGGACAGGTACAGGATGGCAACAACTGCCCAAGTTAGACCAGGAACGCACAATCACTCCATCAGTGCTCAGACTGTCCACAATAGGCTGAGAGAGGCTGGACTAAGGGCTTGTAGGCCTGTTGTAAGGCAGGTCCTCACCAGACATCACCGGCAACAACGTCGCCTATGGGCACAAATCCACTGTCGCCGGACCAGACAGGACTGGAAAGAAGTGCTCGTCATTGACCAGACGCGGTTTTGTCTCACCAGGGGTGATGGTCGGATTCACGTTTATCGTCGAAGGAATGAGCGTTACACCGAGGCCTGTACTCTGGAGCGGGATCGATTTGGAGGTGTAGGGTCCGTCATGGTCTGGGGCGGTGTGTCACAGCATCATCGGACTGAGCTTGTTGTCATTGCAGGCAATCTCAACGCTGTGCGTTACAGGGAAGACATCCTTCTCCCACATGTGGTACCCTTGCTGTAGGCTCATCCTGACATGACTCTCCAGCATGACAATGCCACCAGCCATACTGCTCGTTCTGTGTGTGATTTCCTGCAAGACAGAAATGTCAGTGTTCTGCCATGGCCAGCGAAGAGCCTGGATCTCAATCCCATTGAGCACGTCTGGGACCTGTTGGATCAGAGGGTGAGGGCTAGGGCCATTCCCCCCTGAAATGTCTTGGAACTTGCAGGTGCCTTGGTGGAAGAGTGGGGTAACATCTCACAGCAAGAAATGGCAAATCTGGTGCAGTCCATGAGGAGGAGATGCACTGCAGTACTTAATGCAGCTGGTGGCAACACCAGATACTGACTGTTACTTTTGATTTTGACCCCCCCCTCCCCCCTTTGTTCAGGGACACACGTTTCTGTTAGTCATATATCACCAGGAACATATAGAACTAGGAATAGATATAGCCCTTGGTTCAGTCCAGACCTGACTGCCCTTGACCAGCACAAAAACATGGGGAGGGGAGAGATAGACAGAACAGCCTAGACACTGAGTTAACAGGTAGGGCCTGGGGAGGGAGAGATAGACAGAACAGCTGCCCTTGACCAGCACAAAAACATAATGTGGCAGAGTGGGAGTAAAATGTTGTGCGAGTCGCTCTCTTTCCACAAGGGGGCACTCCTTCCCCATGGATGGCTCATTTCTGGCCTTCATTGCAGATTCCTGCTTGAAGTTCACTAGCCCCTATGAGGTGCTTGTTGATATTGGTTATGGGATTCCTGTAGGCGATTGGTTTCATTCCTGTGAATTTGATTGAATTATGAATTGTCTCTCAGAGCTGTCCCTTTTCCAGCTGGGTTACGAGGTCCTGTGGTACCGGTACTGGTACCGAAGACTGATGGGTATGATAACCTTCGTGAGAGCGTTTTTCCCCCGGGTTTATTTTTAATGCGTGGAGTCCAGCGCTGGGTGCGAAGCGGTTACCGGGACGCATTTTACCGCCTAAACCGAGCCTTTCGTTGTGACAGAAGTATATCAATTGGGCTACCGGGTTTTAGGCTAACCTTGGTGCATATATACACAGTTTTGTCAATCCAAAGTTTCACAGTGTTTATGTATGTCAAAAGATTTGCATCTTACACTTGTGGGTGCAATGACAAAGTGTCCCTTCTCCATATTCAGACATAATGGTCGAGAGTGTTGGAAAGGGAAACATTTAAATTATTTCTCAGTCCTCAAGATGGCAACCCGCCCCTTCAGATGGACCAACCAATGGCACCTGGCGGGAGGCTCGCTGTCTGCTTCAACCAATGGCACCTGGCGGGAGGCTCGCTGTCTGCTTCAACCAATGGCACCTGGCGGGAGGCTCGCTGTCTGCTTCAACCAATGGCACCTGGCTGGAGGCTCGCTGTCTGCTTCAACCAATGGCACCTGGCGGGAGGCTCGCTGTCTGCTTCAACCAATGGCACCTGGCGGGAGGCTCGCTGTCTGCTTCAACCAATGGCACCTGGCGGGAGGCTCGCTGTCTGCTTCAACCAATGGCACCTGGCGGGAGGCTCGCTGTCTGCTTCAACCAAGGTCGTCCATGCGCAATGTTGCTCTGGATCATGCAACAGTGGCGAAACTGTGGAGCAGTGTGCATTTTCTCTGACTTCGGGCGATGTATGTTCCCAGTTGCCGCACCTCGGATGCGAATCTGCTATCCGGGGGGGTAGGGGGTTGTTCCCCCTGGGTGGTTGCCCAGATGTGGGAGAGGCTCGGCAGGGCCGACGTAGGTATTTACGCATTACGAGACACTGCACGGTCGCTTCGGACCCTCCTTCAAGCCAGTTGTTCTGAATCAAAAGTTGGAGAGGGTGCGCCTGGAGGGCTACTAAAGCGGAGAATGCCAGTGGAATAATTCCTTATTTTTTGTTAAGTGCACTTCCACTTACTTCATATTTGATGGTAGAATAAGTCCATGTTCAAAATAGGTCTTGATGCAGTGTCTTTTCTTAATTTTGCCACAAAAAACCCAGAAGAAAAACAACAAAAAGTATTTACATCAAATAAAATCATTATTCCTTCAAAGTAGATTATTTCACAAATGCACAGCCTACTCTTAATTTGAAAATAAAATATCCTTGTTTCGTCTTCTTATTTCTAACAAAAAAAATCTACAGAGGCTCTTAAAGGTAGTTTAGTTTGGCTAGTCAATTAAAACGTTGAAGACAAAGTAAATCTATCAATAATACGGCTGTATTCAGTCTCTTTAAACAAGACAAGGCATCAAGAGTTAACCAACAGGAGGCCAAGGGAATGTACACAATCCTCTATTCAAAGACTAAACCCTTAATATAATTAAGTTAATATATATATATATATATATATATATATATATATATATATATATATATTGTCTCCCTATTTCACTCAATCCTAAAAAGACTAGGCTTCTCATTCTTATGTACCTGAACTTGTCCAAGTGTGACTCCCAGCTAACACATAAAGTTCTGAGAACCATATGTTTCCTAGAGTTGAGTTGTTGAGAGTGGGGTTGTCCTTTGGTTATTTTGCATACAATCTTCCCACAACTTTCTGGGAATGGTGCAAGATAGTTGCTTGGCTTTGGAACATTCTCAGCACTTTGGCAAGGAACTTGCCCCCCCCCAAAAAAAATAATAATAATCCTGGTATTTCGTTACTTTAACAGAACGCTGTTTAAAGGATCCAAGACGGTTACATTTCATTTCAATGTTGTAGGAACATTCTCCAACTGGTTTGACATTGGGAATGCTCTCAAATAGTTCAGAGAACGTTAAGAAATCAGAGAATGTAAAAAATAAAAATTAATATTTAAAAAAAAACATTCTGCTTAAGGTTTCCTCGTGGTTCTATTTGAAGTCATGTTCTTAAATTGTTACGAGAACGTTAAGAAGACCTTCTATAAAAACTACAAGAAAACGCCTAAGAATGTTTTTTTTTTTTAAAACATAGATTCCATTCTTAGCGTCAACAAAACTCTATCCTCTATCTTGTTAAGTGTGTTCAGGTGTTTTTCACCACGCCCACTAATTGGCCACACCTGATCTTAATTAATAGGGCTTGTTTCCTTTGAAATGGGGTCTGTTTGAATACACTAAAATGAACAGCTTTGTATGAGTTTTAAAAAAAAACATAAAACTTGGCATGCTAGCTCCATCCTGGTGGCACAGTGGACTAATTCCATGGATAGAGAACAGAAGATTGATGCCGTGCCACTTTAAAAAAAGAGGTGTTTGCATGAGTAATGCCTAAGCGAATAAATGTCAATGTGTCCTATCTGTGCTTGAAGTTTAAAATACTTAACCCAAACTAAGCTAGCAGTGTTATTAAAAAGTGTTTTTGAAACATGTTCTCAGAATGTTAATTAATTACCTTCAAAATAACCGAATCATTTCCAATCTCAGAATGTTAAAACCTCCCAGGTAACCTTTAAGGGAAAACATAGTCAAATGTTCTCAGAACCTCCCTGCAACCTAAAAATATATGTTCCCAGAAAAGTGTCACTTCCTTTCTCATAACGTATTTAAAAACAAAACGTTATGTTTTACCAGCCTGGAAACTTACGACTTTGTTCCCAGAAACAATGGGCAACCAAAAACTCCCCACAACGTCCAGGGAACCAAATGTGCTAGATGGAATTCATTAGGCATAGCATACTGTGGCAAAACCTACAATGGTAGCCCAGACTTAACAAGATAGAAGTGTTTTCTGTTGATGCTGAGAATGGAATGTATGTTTTTAAATAACATTCTTAGAACTCTCCTCGAACGTTAAAGATTTGTGGTTTTTATGAAAAGTTTTCTTAACGTTGTCAGGAACAATTTGAGGACATGACTTTTAAAATAGAACCAATGAGGAAAACGTTACACAGAAGTACTGAAATTCACACGGAATAACGTTGTTTCTTAACGTGGCACCACAAGTTCAAAAATGGTATGGCAAAATTAGTATGTATCTTTTCTAGGGCCTGAGTTTTTCCCGATATCATGACCTGGTCAGGTAAAACTCTGGGTCCTATTTGTAGGCTATGACAAAATAGTAGTATTATAGATAGCTTCCCTTTTCATCAGTGCTGTGACTATAGGGCCGGGGTGTGAATTGGAAACACTCTGTAGTTTAGTGAACTACCATAGCAGGACAACATGCTCTGTAGTTGAGTGAACTACTATAGCAGGACAACATCCTCTGTAGTTTAGTGAACTACCATAGCAGGACAACATCCTCTGTAGTTTAGTGAACTACCATAGCAGGGCTGGACAGCATCCTCTGTAGTTTAGTGAACTACTATAGCAGGACAACATCCTCTGTAGTTTAGTGAACTACTATAGCAGGACAACATCCTCTGTAGTTTAGTGAACTACTATAGCAGGACAACATCCTCTGTAGTTTAGTGAACTACTATAGCAGGACAACATCCTCTGTAGTTTAGTGAACTACTATAGCAGGGCAACATCCTCTGTAGTTTAGTGAACTACTATAGCAGGGCAACATCCTCTGTAGTTTAGTGAACTACTATAGCAGGGCAACATCCTCTGTAGTTTAGTGAACTACTATAGCAGGGCAACATCCTCTGTAGTTTAGTGAACTACTATAGCAGGGCAACATCCTCTGTAGTTTAGTGAACTACTATAGCAGGGCTGGGCAACATGCTCTGTACTTTAGTGAACTACCATAGGAGGGCAACATCCTCTGTAGTTTAGTGAACTACTATAGCAGGGCTGGGCAACATGCTGTGTAGTTTAGTGAACTACTATAGCAGGGCTGGACACCATCCTCTGTAGTTTAGTGAACTACTATAGCAGGACAACATCCTCTGTAGTTTAGTGAACTACCATAGCAGGGCTGGGCAGCATCCTCTGTAGTTTAGTGAACTACTATAGCAGGGCTGGACACCATCCTCTGTAGTTTAGTGAACTACTATAGCAGGACAACATCCTCTGTAGTTTAGTGAACTACCATAGCAGGGCAACATGCTCTGTAGTTTAGTGAACTACTATAGCAGGGCTGGGCAACATGCTGTGTAGTTTAGTGAACTACTATAGCAGGGCTGGGCAACATCCTCTGTAGTTTAGTGAACTACTATAGCAGGGCAACATGCTGTGTAGTTTAGTGAACTACTATAGCAGGGCAACATCCTCTGTACTTTAGTGAACTACTATAGCAGGACAACATCCTACGTAGTTTAGTGAACTACTATAGCAGGGCTGGACACCATCCTCTGTAGTTTAGTGAACTACCATAGCAGGACAACATCCTCTGTAGTTTAGTGAACTACCATAGCAGGGCAACATCCTCTGTAGTTTAGTGAACTACTATAGCAGGGCAACATCCTCTGTAGTTTAGTGAACTACCATAGCAGGACAACATCCTCTGTAGTTTAGTGAACTACCATAGCAGGACAACATCCTCTGTAGTTTAGTGAACTACCATAGCAGGACAACATCCTCTGTAGTTTAGTGAACTACCATAGCAGGGCAACATCCTCTGTAGTTTAGTGAACTACTATAGCAGGACAACATCCTCTGTAGTTGAGTGAACTACCATAGCAGGACAACATCCTCTGTAGTTTAGTGAACTACTATAGCAGGGCTGGACACCATCCTCTGTAGTTTAGTG
The DNA here is from genome assembly GCF_045791955.1 of Oncorhynchus clarkii lewisi. Lineage (NCBI taxonomy): Eukaryota > Metazoa > Chordata > Actinopteri > Salmoniformes > Salmonidae > Oncorhynchus > Oncorhynchus clarkii. The sequence goes on from NC_092165.1 coordinate 62,111,579, forward strand.
AACTACCATAGCAGGGCAACATCCTCTGTAGTTTAGTGAACTACTATAGCAGGACAACATCCTCTGTAGTTTAGTGAACTACCCCATCAGGGCTGTGCAAACAATGGTTACAATGTCTTTAAATATACATTTCACTCTATACACACAATGTTAACCAGTGGATTTATAAATAAAAAAGACAGGTTGCATTGTAGCATAGTCTGACTTTGAAAAAACACATTTTGATTGCCTGGGCCTGACTCCCCAGTGGGTGGACCGGCTCCCAAATGGGTGGGCCTATGCCCTCCCAGGTCCACCCATGGCTGCGCCCCTGCCCAGTCATGTGAAATCCATATATTATATAATAATAATGCATTTATTTAAATGGACTGATTTCCTTTTATGAACTGTAAGTCAGTAAAATCATTGACATTTTTGCATGTTGTTTATTTTTTTGGTTCAGTGTATATAGTTTTAGAGGACGACTAAACTGCTTTTATTAACACATACCTTGTTTTCCATGAACATGTGTTCGCTCTCTCAGACAGGAGAGGACGGTTTCCACTAGATAACACTGCCGCAAAGTCAGATTCCACAGAGCAGAGAGGAGCGTGAGCGAAGAAAGAAATCAAGGTTTGATCCGAGCGTTCTGACCATCACAATGGCAGTCAAGCCCTCAAGCTAACTGGCTAAATTTCACTAGCTACTTTATTTTTTTTTATTTTACCAGGCAAGAGAACACATTTTTATTTTCAATGACGGCCTAGGAACAGTGCCTGCTGGTGTTGGAGATTTTCCAGTCGTCTGATGATTTTCAGTAACCTATACTGTTCTCTTTGAAGTAGAAAGAATAATCAATATAAGCTTAAATATTAGACATGGGTAAGCAGAATGAAGGCTAAACCCATGTGTGTGTACAAAGCTAGATCAACATCGAATTGACTATTGGACATGTAAAGAACAGAACGTTAGCAGAATCTGTGTAGATGAGGCAAGGTAAACTAACAAGACGTGACTGGTCTGGGCCATATCTGATCTTGTGAAGGCTACTGGACACGCATATAAGTTAAGCATACATTGATAATGTAGGTCTGAACTTTTAAAGACCTTTGGACAGGAACATTAGCTAAGGGGCATGTCATGCCACCAATAGAATCTATGCGCCAATATCTGAGCCAATAAGATCATGGAAACTATGTAACAAAGCAAATGGGGGTGATGACATCATTATGTAAAGGAAAAACTGTATAAAAGCCAAGCGCTAAGAATGAGGAGGCAGTTCTTCCATGGAGATGCTCGGCTTTTGTTGTTCTCTGTAATAAAAGTCTAATTGAATTCACAAGCTCCGGTATCTGAGTAGTATTTATTTGACATATTTTCCACAACACTGGCAATCATTTAATTAGGGTTTTTTTAACGCTTACTGACACCAGCCATATTCAACGGGTGTTGAGCTGAAATTGTGGGCGGTACTATAAACAGTATAGGTTACGTATGTCCAATAAGAAACACCTGCTTTCTTTTCTGTTGCAAAACGTTTTTCTAAATGCTCTATGAAGTCAACTAATGAATATGTCTGGTCAGAGAGGAAGAGGCGAAGCGAGATGGATAACTGGGCCCAAAATCTGTCTTCTCCGACAGGTGGCGTCAATGAGAGAGTGTAGAATTTGGTTAAAGTGATACTTGGGGATTTTGAGGCTTTTGCTGCGTTTCAAAAAAGACACTTACCTTTAGGGGAATCCCGTCAACATCTTGGACATCGTCCCAAACGATTAGAAAACAAGGGAGGTTCGCAACATAAGCACCTCAGCCCTCGTTTTTGATCGAGTTTGCGAGTGTAGAATTATGTTCACTTTGGGGCCTGAAATGCCCCATAATTCAATTCGCGATGATCGTACATCCGCTAAGAAAAGTCAGGCCGAAATTTAAAGCCTCAACGTGAATATGGATAAGTCAATATACAGGTGTAAGTAAAAACGAATGTAAAGTGGTTAGAAATTGTGCTACTAATGCACATTATGGCACAAACACATCTCGTAAAAGTAATAATGTTTTTGTTTGGTTGTCTTTTGGAAATTGTAGAAATAAAATATTTCCCTTCTTCAGAAGTTCCAGCTAGGCAGGCTAAAGATTATTAATTTGCTAGCTATCATACAGTAGACGTAAATTAATAATCATATAGTTAATATAAGTAGACATGCACTCATAATTGACTGTACCGCATGTCAAGCAACCGGTGGCTGAAAACACAACGAGGGAGTGACGAAGTTCCGGGCAAGGCCGGTCCGTTTAAAAAAACATTCCTTCCTCACCTCCCCCTGCAAGTATATACTCATCAGACGTCATGATACATCATCAGAAGTGTCCACTTAATTTGAGGGCTGAGGGGATAAGGTGTGTCTTTGGAATGCAAGCCCCTGACTCTTCCCAGATGAACTCGTGGATACTGTTTTTATGTCTTTGTGTCCGGTATGAAGAAAGTTAGTGGTAGTTTTGCGAGCCAATGCTAACTAGCGTTAGCGCAACGACTGATAATCTATGGGTGTCTGCTCGCGTGCAAAAAAAAATGTAAATGCTTATTTGATGATTTGATCGAATATAAGTTTTGTAACGCTTAGGTTTTTACGAGTGTAACTTACTGATGATATAAGTAGAACACGTGACATCCCGGCAACTTTGAGAAAATGCACAATAAAGGAGTTGCGCTTATTGTTCACACGCGTATCTGCCCTCTCATTGGCTAGAACGGTCCCACCGCATTCTCACCATTATATCGACTTAAGGAGAAAATCGACTCCTTTGCAGCCTGAATGGAGAATTTTTTTTAAGTACGAACCGGTCCACCGGAGATCAAAATCACATTTTATTTGTCACATACTGTGTAAACAACAGGTGTAGACTAACAGTGAAATGTTTACTTACAGGCCCTTTTCCAACAATGCAGAGAGAAAGAAAATGGAAATAATAGAAAAGTGATAACACGTAATAATAAATACACAATGAGTAACGATAACTTGGCTCTATACACAGAGTACCAGTACTGAGTCAATGATAACATGGCTCCTCTATACACAGAGTATCAGTACTGAGTCAATGATAACATGGCTCTATACACAGAGTACCAGTACTGAGTCAATGATAACATGGCTCTATACACAGAGTATCAGTACTGAGTCAATGATAACATGGCTCTATACACAGAGTACCAGTACTGAGTCAATGATAACATGGCTCTATACACAGAGTACCAGTACTGAGTCAATGATAACATGGCTCTATACACAGAGTACCAGTACTGAGTCAATGATAACATGGCTCTATACACAGAGTACCAGTACTGAGTCAATGATAACATGGCTCTATACACAGAGTACCAGTACTGAGTCAATGATAACATGGCTCTATACACAGAGTACCAGTACTGAGTCAATGATAACATGGCTCTATACACAGAGTACCAGTACTGAGTCAATGATAACATGGCTCTATACACAGAGTACCAGTACTGAGTCAATGATAACATGGCTCTATACACAGAGTACCAGTACTGAGTCAATGATAACATGGCTCTATACACAGAGTACCAGTACTGAGTCAATGATAATATGGCTCTATACACAGAGTACCAGTACTGAGTCAATGATAACATGGCTCTATACACAGAGTACCAGTACTGAGTCAATGATAACATGGCTCTATACACAGAGTACCAGTACTGAGTCAATGATAACATGGCTCTATACACAGAGTACCAGTACTGAGTCAATGATAACATGGCTCTATACACAGAGTACCAGTACTGAGTCAATGATAACATGGCTCTATACACAGAGTACCAGTACTGAGTCAATGATAACATGGCTCTATACACAGAGTACCAGTACTGAGTCAATGATAACATGGCTCTATACACAGAGTACTAGTACTGAGTCAATGATAACATGGCTCTATACACAGAGTACCCGTACTGAGTCAATGATAACATGGCTCTATACACAGAGTACTAGTACTGAGTCAATGATAACATGGCTCTATACACAGAGTACCAGTACTGAGTCAATGATAACATGGCTCTATACACAGAGTACCAGTACTGAGTCAATGATAACTTGGCTCTATACATAGAGTACCAGTACTGAGTAACGATAACTTGGCTCTATACACAGAGTACCAGTACTGAGTCAATGATAACATGGCTCTATACACAGAGTACCAGTACTGAGTCAATGATAACATGGCTCTATACACAGAGTACTAGTACTGAGTCAATGATAACATGGCTCTATACACAGAGTACCAGTACTGAGTCAATGATAACATGGCTCTATACACAGAGTACCAGTACTGAGTCAATGATAACTTGGCTCTATACATAGAGTACCAGTACTGAGCAACGATAACTTGGCTCTATACACAGAGTACCAGTACTGAGCAACGATAACTTGGCTCTATACACAGAGTACCAGTACTGAGCAACGATAACTTGGCTCTATACACAGAGTACCAGTTTGTAAGTTATCTTGTACATAATTGTTGCTGTTACCATCTCTTATGACCGAAAAGAGCTTCTGGAAATCAGAACAGCGATATACTCACCTCAGATTAGACAAAGATTTCTTTCTTTAATGAGTCCTACGTGAAGGATATACTGCTTCTCCGAGACGAGGCCCAAATCCCCGTCATCTGTTACCAACAGATGCATATCATGTGAAATCCATAGACTAGGCCCAAATCCCCGTCATCTGTTACCAACAGATGCATATCATGTGAAATCCATAGACTAGGCCCAAATCCCTGTCATCTGTTACCAACAGATCCATATCATGTGAAATCCATAGACTAGGCCCAAATCCCCACAGTACATTCATTTCCAATGGAACGCTGTGTTTGCCTTGCAGCGTTGCGTTGCAGAGACAGTTGCAGTGCGTTCTGTGTTATAGGTTGGATTTATGGAACCTATGCGTCAAACAGTGTGGTCAAACTGTATGCATTCAAACTGTATGCATAGACGGCTTGGCAGAAATGGTAGCAGAAGGTGAATGTTGAGGACCATTTTACGCAACAAACCACTCTCGGTGTGATCCAGGTGTCAAGTGACTATAGGAGTGTATAGCCTGCTGAAAACATTCCCTTTGGACAGTAAGATGAAACGACTTAATATTCACCATCTGCCTGCCTTTAGGTTGCCGTTCTCTGTCGCGAGCAGATCCACAAACAAGATGTTGTATTGGCCGTATTTAACCCGAGGCGCTAAATACCTGCACTACAGCGCGATAGAAATAAAAAGGAAAGGAGTACGTTTACATGCACACCAATGATTCGATATTATTAAACTTGGTAGATCGTTTATTTACATTCCCACCAGACCTGATTTCAGAAGTGATCATGTAAACAGGATTATTAGGGAAATTGTTATTTTTGTAAAGCATGTAAAACGTTTACGTTGAACTAATATATTCATGCGACTATTATTGTCTGCATGTAACCGACGATACTCATTACTGTCCCTGATTTTGCGGAGACTGGATTCACTTATACTCTGCATATGTCGACTTAATCGGAATTTACCTTTATATGTCAAATAGTGAAGCCCTTTGTGGAAAGAGGGGATCATATATACATATTTGACTTGGTGCCACGGGGTTTTTCCTGCATTCCGATGTTCTGAGAGTTCTGTGCTGGCTGGGTGTGTACCAGATGACGCAGCAGCCAGGTGAGAGATAAACCATGCTTCGAGACCCGAGTTGAGGTAGAACAACTGACTGACTATGGAAGAAGATCAGAAGAACCCTATCCTGAAAGAGGGATTCCTTGTGAAACGGGTAAGATTAAATAAACCGTTATATGTCCATATGACGCGCATTTAATTTGACTATTATTCATAAATGTGTTATAACATTGTTTTAACTAAGTAGTTATAAAATGCATAGAATGCATTTTAATGAATATATATTTTCTAATTGTAACTCTAGGGCCATGTAGTTCACAACTGGAAGGCTCGCTGGTTTGTACTCTATCCAGACCAGTTGCTCTACTATAAATATGACGGAGGGAAGAGAGACTCCTGTCAACGCGGGAGGATCATGTTGACCGATTGTAAAATCTCTTGTCCGTTTCTGGAGTATGACAACCGCCCGGTGAGTTAATGTACAAGCCCCTTTTACGTTTACCTCGTCTGGAATCAGTGACATTATGGCTGTTGAACAGCAATCAAATCATAGAATTATATATTATAACTCCATCATGGTTATAATGCTGATCTATGTGATTAGAACAGAATTATGATTATATTCTAGAATGTATGATTATATTCTAATAGAATAGCATTATATAGTGTATGCTGTTCATGTCCCTGAAACTGTTGCCCTGAGGATATATCGCTAGATGTGTTCATAGATTACGTGTTGTATTGTCGAAAACAGGCTGCGAAGTGGGAGTGTCTCACCTCTGTTGAGCCCAGCCCAGCTTTTTGCTTCCTGCTGAAATCATACTAGAGAATGCAAGGCCCGGGGACATCCCGTCATAAATATCATTTTTTTTAAATTTAGAGTAGTTTCAACCTTAGACCACTTGACGCTATCATCGTAGATACAGTGCGCTTTTCATAGTTTTCAAAGGTGTGTTCGATACATCTCTCGATGCTGTTGGACGCATCATGAACACGCATCATGAACACGCATCATCATGATATCATCTTGGGGTTAAGATGTAATCTTCAGGAATTCAACATCATCCGTTGGTCTTCTTTGTTGTTTACTGTACCTCAGCTGGTGTTCAAACTGCAAACCAAGAGTTCTGCCGAGTACTTCCTGGAGGCGTGTTCTCGGGAGGAGCGTGACCAATGGGCAGCGGATATCGGTGCAGCGGTGGAGAAGCTCCGCCCAGCTGACTCTCCTACCCCGAGCCAGTCTAAAACCACTGGGCACCGGTCACTACAACTACACAGCGTCAGCCTGAAGTGAGACACTTTAGGAGCCTTGGCTGAAAGACTTTCCCCAACCGTCAACACTGGTTAAAATGACCTTATTACAACCAGATTACATGGTTAGAAACTGGTTGTAATAACGTTGCCTGCTTGGTTGCATTTAGTCTATTAGTCACATGAGTGAAGTCTTTAGCTATTCCACAAAGACAGTCACACAGCTGGTCAATAGTGACGCTATTCCATAAAGACAGTCACACAGCTGGTCAATAGTGAAGCTATTCCATAAAGACAGTCACACAGCTGGTCAATAGTGACGCTATTCCATAAAGACAGTCACACAGCTGGTCAATAGTGAAGCTATTCCATAAAGACAGTCACACAGCTGGTCAATAGTGACGCTATTCCACAAAGACAGTCACACAGCTGGTCAGTAGTGAAGCTATTCTTTAAAGACAGTCACACAGCTGGTCAGTAGTGACGCTATTCCATAAAGACAGTCACACAGCTGGTCATTAGTGACGCTCTTCCATAAAGACAGTCACACAGCTGGTCAATAGTGAAGCTATTCCATAAAGACAGTCACACAGCTGGTCAATAGTGACGCTATTCCATAAAGACAGTCACACAGCTGGTCAGTAGTGACGCTATTCCATAAAGACAGTCACACAGCTGGTCAATAGTGAAGCTATTCCATAAAGACAGTCACACAGCTGGTCAATAGTGACGCTATTCCATAAAGACAGTCACACAGCTGGTCAATAGTGACGCTCTTCCATAAAGACAGTCACACAGCTGGTCAATAGTGACGCTCTTCCATAAATACAGTCACACAGCTGGTCAGTAGTGAAGCCATTCCAGCTAAAGAGTTAGGGCCAAGGGGAAGAGCTAAGAGGTGAATTGTGTCCAGCTGACATGGTGTGTTGTCCTTCCTTCTCCCAGCCAGGTAGTGGACTCCATGTATGATGTCCACAGTGGCATCAAGCTGACCAGCCACAACGAACAGGGAAGCTCCTACAGCAACTGCTTCTCAGGTGAGACGCTCTGACACACAGCCTGACATACAGTGAGTGAACCAAACATTAAGAACACCTTCCTAATATTGAGTTGCTGCACCCCCTTTGTGTCCTCAGAATAGTCTCAATTTGTCAGGGACATGGACTCTACAAGGTGTCGAAAGCATTCCACAGGGATGCTGGCCCATGTTGACTCCAATGCTTCCCACAGTTGTGTCAAATTGGCTGGATGTCCTTTGGGTGGTAAACCATTCTTGATACACATGGGAATCTGTTGAGCATGAAAAACCCTGCAGAGTTGCAGTTCTTGACACAAACCGGGGCACCTGCTACCATACCCCCATTCAAAAGCACTTCAATCTTTTGTCTTGCCCATTCACCCTCTGAATGGCACACTTACACAATCCATGTCTCAATTGTCTCAATATTTAAAAATCCTTTGTCTCCTCCCCTTCATTCTACACTGATTGAAGTGGATTTAACAAGTGACATCAATAAGGGATCATAGCGTTCACCTGGATTCACCTGGTCAGTCTATGTCATGGAAAGAGTTCTTCATGTTTTGTATACTCAGTGTATATCCCACTTAACAGACATGTGTGTATGTGATCCCAGTTGAACATACTACTGCTGTTGGTGCTGTTGGTGGAGGGGATCTCTGAGATTGTTGTGGATGGATGTAATGACAGTGGTGCTGATGCTGCGGATCCTCTCTCTCTCTCTCCTTCTCCCTCTCCCCCTTCTCTCTCTCTCTCTTCCCCACCTCTCTCGCTCATACTCTTTCTCCTTCCCTTTCCCTCTCTCTCTCTCTCTTCCCACCCTCTCTCGCTCATACTCTTTCTCCCTCTCTCTCTCCCTCTCTCTCTCTCTCTCCCCTCTCTCTCTCATACTCTTTCTCCCTCTCTTTCTCCTTCCCTTTCCCTCTCATACTCTTTCCCTCTCTCTCTCTCCCTCTCTCTCTCTCTCTCCTCTCTCTCTCTCTCTCTCTCTCTCTCCCCCCTCTCTCATACTCTTTCTCCCTCTCTTTCTCCTTCGCTTTCTTTCTCCTTCCCCCTCTCTCTCTCATACTCTTTCTCCCTCTCTTTCTCCTTCCCCCTCGCTCTCTCTCTCCCACCCCCCTCTCCCTCTCCCTCTCTCTCTCTCCCTCTCTTTCTCCTTCCCCCTCTCTCTCTCTCTCTCTCTCTCTCTCTCTCTCTCTCTCTCTCTCCCTCTCTCTCTCCCTCTCTTTCTCCTTCCCCCTCTCTCTCTCTCTCTCTCTCTCTCTCTCCCTCTCTCTCTCCCTCTCTTTCTCCTTCCCCCTCTCTCTCTCTCTCTCTCTCTCTCTCTCTCTCTCTCTCTCTCTCCCCTTCTCTCATACTCTTTCTCCCTCTCTTTCTCCTTCCCCCCTCTCTCTCTCTCTCTCTCTCTCTCTCTCTCTCTCCAGGTTCTGCGGTGGTGGACTGGCTGGTGTTCAATCAGCTGGCTCTGACCCGTGTAGAGGCTGTGACTCTGTCCTCGGCCGTCCTGGAGGAAGGTTTCCTACGCCCTGTAGGTCTGAGGAGCGTTGAGGCTCAGCGCAGCCATGGACTCAGTGAGCAGTTCCTGGATGACTCCACTGCTCTCTACAGCTTTGTGAGTGACTGTCCCTAGTTATAGCAGTAACCCCTTCTCTCCATGAAGGTAGATTGATTCACTGACTGATTCACTGACTGATTCACCTATTGATTCACTGTTTTGATTCACTGTTTTGATTCACTGACTGATTCACTGATTGATTCACTGACTGATTCACTGATTGATTCACATGTACTGTTGTGCTTTAGACAGTGTCTAAACCAGATGTCCTACTGTATTTCCTTGTGAATGTGTCCGTGTTGTCTCTCCCAGTCAGAGAACTTTAAGAAAAGAGGCAGCGTGAAGGCTGAGACTTCCCTATCAGCCATGGAACTAAGTGGGAAAGTCCTGAAAAGGGGCTATCTACTGAAACAGGTGAGAAAAACTCAGCCCAAACTATCTGTGGTTGGCTGTTGCCTAGTCTCTGCCAATCAACCCAAACTATCTGTGGTTGGCTGTTGCCTAGTCTTTGCCAATCAGCCTAAACTATCTGTGGTTGGATGTTGCCTAGTCTTTGCCAATCAGCCCAAACTATCTGTGGTTGGCTGTTGCCTAGTCTTTGCCAATCAGCCTAAACTATCTGTGGTTGGATGTGGCCTAGTCTTTGCCAATCAGCCCAAACTATCTGTGGTTGGATGTGGCCTAGTCTTTGCCAATCAGCCCAAACTATCTGTGGTCGGCTGTGGCCTAGTCTTTGCCAATCAGCCCAAACTATCTGTGGTCGGCTGTGGCCTAGTCTTTGCCAATCAGCAGCCCAAACTATCTGTGGTTGGATGTGCCCTAGTCTTTGCCAATCAGCCCAAACTATCTGTGGATGGCTGTTGCTTAGTCTTTGCCAATCAGCCCAAACTATCTGTGGTTGGCTGTGCCCTAGTCTTTGCCAATCAGCCCAAACTATCTGTGGTTGGCTGTTGCCTAGTCTTTGCCAATCAGCCCAAACTATCTGTGGTTGGCTGTTGCCTAGTCTGTGCCAATCAGCCCAAACTATCTGTGGTTGGCTGTGGCCTAGTCTTTGCCAATCAGCCCAAACTATCTGTGGTTGGATGTTGCCTAGTCTTTGCCAATCAGCCCAAACTATCTGTGGTTGGCTGTAGCCTAGTCTTTGCCAATCAGCCCAAACTATCTGTGGTTGGATGTGGTCTAGTCTTTGCCAATCAGCCCACACTATCTGTGGTTGGCTGTGGTCTAGTCTTTGCCAATCAGCAGCCCAAACTATCTGTGGTTGGATGTGCCCTAGTCTTTGCCAATCAGCCCAAACTATCTGTGGTCGGCTGTGGTCTAGTCTTTGCCAATCAGACCAAACTATCTGTGGTTGGATGTGGCCTAGTCTTTGTGTTTGTTCTTTGCTTCAACTCTGCTCTCATAACCACACTTGACTACATACCATGTGTTTGGTTATTCATGTCTCCTGTCTTCCTCTAATACAGGGACACAAAAGAAAGAACTGGAAGGTTCGACTGTTTGTGCTGCGATCAGAGCCAGGTTACCTTCACTACTATGACCCCAGTAAGGTGAGTGACTATTGGTTACCCTCACTACTATGACCCCAGTAAGGTGAGTGACGATTGGTTACCTTCACTACTATGACCCCAGTAAGGTGAGTGACTATTGGTTACCTTCACTACTATGACCCCAGTAAGGTGAGTGACGATTGGTTACCTTCACTACTATGACCCCAGTAAGGTGAGTGACTATTGGTTACCTTCACTACTAGGACCCCAGTAAGGTGAGTGACGATTGGTTACCTTCACTACTATGACCCCAGTAAGGTGAGTGACTATTGGTTACCTTCACTACTATGACCCCAGTAAGGTGAGTGACGATTGGTTACCTTCACTACTATGACCCCAGTAAGGGGAGTGACTATTGGTTACCTTCACTACGATGACCCCAGTAAGGTGAGTGACTATTGGTTACCTTCACTACTATGACCCCAGTAAGGTGAGTGACTATTGGTTACCTGCACTACTATGACCCCAGTAAGGTGAGTGACTATTGGTTACCCTCACTACTAGGACCCCAGTAAGGTGAGTGACTATTGGTTACCTTCACTACTATGACCCCAGTAAGGTGAGTGACTATTGGTTACCCTCACTACTATGACCCCAGTAAGGTGAGTGACTATTGGTTACCTTCACTACTATGACCCCAGTAAGGTGAGTGACTATTGGTTACCTTCACTACTATGATCCCAGTAAGGTGAGTGACTATTGGTTACCCTCACTACTATGACCCCAGTAAGGTGACTGACTATTGGTTACCTTCACTACTATGACCCCAGTAAGGTGAGTGACTATTGGTTACCTTCACTACTATGACCCCAGTAAGGTGAGTGACTATTGGTTACCTTCACTACTATGACCCCAGTAAGGTGAGTGACTATTGGTTACCCTCACTACTAGGACCCCAGTAAGGTGAGTGACTATTGGTTA
>NC_092165.1:62131020-62160720 GCF_045791955.1 Oncorhynchus clarkii lewisi
TGCTGGCCTGTGTATTAATATAGGCTGACATGTATGACTGCTGGCCTGTGTATGACTGCTGGCCTGTGTTTGACTGCTGGTCTGTGTATGACTGCTGGCCTGCGTTTGACTGCTGGCCTGTGTATGACTGCTGGCCTGTGTATGACTGCTGGCCTGTGTTTGACTGCTGGCCTGTGTATGACTGCTGGCCTGCGTTTGACTGCTGGCCTGTGTATGACTGCTGGCCTGCGTTTGACTGCTGGCCTGTGTATTAATGTAGCCTGACATGTATGACTGCTGGCCTGTGTATTAATGTAGGCTGACATGTATGACTGCTGGCCTGTGTATGACTGCTGGCCTGTGTGTGACTGCTGGCCTGTGTGTGACTGCTGGCCTGTGTATTAATGTAGGCTGACATGTATGTATGATTAAGCCCCATAAGTGTTAAATTTGGTTGAGATCTGGTGACTGAGACCGCAACGGCATATGGTTTATATCCTTTTCATGCTCATCAAACCATTCAGTGACCACTCGTGGCTTGTGCATTGTCATCCTATGGTGGCATAGCCATGGTAGCTAAAATAATTGCCTGCCCAGCATTTCTATACATGACTCTAAGCATGATGGGATGTTAATTGCTTAATTAACGTATTATGTGTATTAGTGTAGATCTGTGTATTAGTGTAGGTCTGTGTATTAGTGTAGATATGTGTATTAGTGTAGGTCTGTGTATTAGTGTAGATATGTGTATTAGTGTAGATCTGTGTATTAGTGTAGATCTGTGTATTAGTGTATATCTATGTATTAGTGTAGATCTGTGTATTAGTGTAGATCTATGTATTAGTGTAGATCAATGTATTAGTGTAGATCTATGTATTAGTGTAGATCTGTGTATTAGTGTAGATCTGTGTATTAGTGTAGATCTGTGTATTAGTGTAGATCTGTGTATTAGTGTAGATCTATGTATTAGTGTAGATCTGTGTATTAGTGTAGGTCTGTGTATTAGTGTAGATATGTGTATTAGTGTAGATCTATGTATTAGTGTAGATCTGTGTATTAGTGTAGATCTATGTATTAGTGTAGATCTGTGTATTAGTGTAGATCTGTGTATTAGTGTAGATCTATGTATTAGTGTAGATCTATGTATTAGTGTAGATCTGTGTATTAGTGTAGATCTGTGTATTAGTGTAGATCTATGTATTAGTGTAGATCTGTGTATTAGTGTAGATCTATGTATTAGTGTAGATCTGTGTATTAGTGTAGATCTGTGTATTAGTGTAGATCTATGTATTAGTGTAGATCTGTGTATTAGTGTAGATCTGTGTATTAGTGTAGATCTATGTATTAGTGCATATGTACACTACCGGTCAAAAGTTTTAGAATACCTACTCATTCAAGGGTTTTTCTTTATTTTTACTATTTTCTATATTGTAGAATAATAGTGAAGACATCACAACTATAAAATAACACACATGTAGTAATCATGTAGTAACCAAAAAACAAATCAAAATATATTTTATATTTGAGATTCTTCAAAGTAGCCACCGTTTGCCTTGATGACAGCTTTGCACCCTCTTGGCATTCTCTGGCTGGGAGCTGTTTAATAAACAGACATATATAGGCCTGTGTTTTAAACAGCTCCCAGACATATCTAGGCCCGTGTTTTAAACAGCTCCCAGACATATCTAGGCCTGTGTTTTAAACAGCTCCCAGACATATCTAGGCCTGTGTTTTAAACAGCTCCCAGACATATCTAGGCCTGTGTTTTAAACAGCTCCCAGACATATCTAGGCCTGTGTTTTAAACAGCTCCCAGACATATCTAGGCCTGTGTTTTAAACAGCTCCCAGACATATCTAGGCCTGTGTTTTAAACAGCTCCCAGACATATCTAGGCCTGTGTATTAAACAGCTCCCAGACATATCTAGGCCCGTGTTTTACACAGCTCCCAGACATATCTAGGCCTGTGTTTTAAACAGCTCCCAGACATATCTAGGCCTGTGTTTTCTAAACAGCTCCCAGACATATCTAGGCCTGTGTATTAAACAGCTCCCAGACATATCTAGGCCTGTGTTTTAAACAGCTCCCAGACATATCTAGACCTGTGTTTTAAACAGCTCCCAGACATATCTAGGCCTGTGTTTTAAACAGCTCCCAGACATATCTAGGCCTGTGTTTTAAACAGCTCCCAGACATATCTAGACCTGTGTTTTAAACAGCTCCCAGACATATCTAGACCTGTGTTTTAAACAGCTCCCAGACATATCTAGGCCTGTGTTTTAAACAGCTCCCAGACATATCTAGGCCTGTGTTTTAAACAGCTCCCAGACATATCTAGGCCTGTGTATTAACGTATGTATTATTGTAGAACTATATTCATAAATGTACCGTCCCTATGAGTGTAGTAGGCTTTATACCTTGAAGGGCTCCCCAGCAGCAAAGGGGAAGAATGACAAGGTGTTCTCTGATGTCCCCCAGCTCCCAGCCAGACGGGCGTTCCTCTGCACAGCTTTAGCCAGGAAGTTGACCTTTACCTGCAAACCCACGTCTCCCTCAAAGTCCTCTTCCACTGGATCACTGGACAGGGACACCACCATGCTAGGCAGAATAAACAGTGGTGCAGATGTAGAATTCAGGCAAACAATCTAAACATTGTTGATTTAAAGACCCAGGCAAAAACCATTCTGTCAAAACACGTGATATTCCTGTGTTATATATATTTATTACCCACACTATGAGGTTGTAAAATAACACTGTGAAATTGTGAAAATTATATATATATATATATATATATATATATATATATATATATATATATATATATAAAATAATGCTGTTTAAATGTAAGAGCTGTTTGTAAAGACTGCATTACGTTTCAACCTGTTTTGTTGGGATGGAGTTTTGGCCTGCCTGGTGACATCACCACAGTAAATTAGTTAATAGACCAATAAGAAAGAGAGTTCCAAACCTCTCTGCCAATAACAGCTAGTTTTCAGTTTTTCCCTCCCCACTCAGGCCACTCCCAAACAGTCCAAGCTAAATTATTGCTTGAGAAATGGCTCTTTGCAAAGAAAACAATCACAGTAAGGTACTTAATTGTTAACCAGAAATGATTTGATATTGACAATAAAAAAACAGCAAAACAAATACAGCTACAGAGAGATACAATAGTGACATCGTCTGTCTATTTGACATTACCACAAGCTGTGAGCACAGTACCAGGCTACCGTAATCAGATAGGGCTGAATCATTCACAGAGTAAAGTATTTCAGGGCAGGCCACAAAGGATCAAAACACTATAGTGACTTTAAAATACAAACATTAGAACTGAGATTGTTTTATGTTCTTCGTCATCCACTCCATCCCATAGATAAATAGGGGATAAATGATCTTATCTCCGCACAGAGCTCCTAGCAGAGAGGTCAGCTCACCGAACACTTCATGGGTTCTGACATTTTTCCCACGTATTGAATTAAACAATACATTAGTCAATTAGAGAAATATTCCCGACGACAAAAGAGAGTGAAGAAAGATGTGAAGAAAGAGAGTTAAAATCCTGTTGCATGGTTGCTAAAATCAGAAAGCTTAAAAGCTTTACATGGAATTATATTCTACAATTTGCACTCTTAGATATTTATTTTCTCTTGCAGTATTCTGAAATTGCCCAGAGCTATAGGATCTCGATATAGCAGTATCTTCAATCCCTCCTGATCTCAACTCAACTACACGGTGTGATGCGCTGCACAATCCTCCCATTGTCTCTGTGCCTGCCTTGACGGTGGACTTGCAAATGTCAAACGCAGACGGTCCATTCATTCACTCACGTCACACTCAGATTTAAAACGGTAAATTAAACAATTCATTTCCTTAGGCTACAGAAGAGACATTGAAAGCAGGTGTCTGTTTACCAACCTCTGAGGCTTCTTGTTAACAATACCCATGACAACCAGTCTCATCGTGGGCCGCAGCCCACCTTTTATTGTCCCGACATATTCCTCCTGAAACATAGTGGCTGGAAATAAGGCTACATGCAACATATACATAATATTATTCTTAGATATCACCACATTGGTTATCTGAATGACAGTCGCCGTTGACAATACATTGTTTCTTTATCGATTAGAAGAGGGGGTTCTTTGAAATAAGTGAAATAGCTGATCAGTCTTAATTGATGATTGATTTTCAGAATTCTAAGAATGCTCCAGGCGAACTTTAGCACTAAACAACAGGCTACAATTCAGTATGCACTATTACTGCTACCAATTATTCCATTCGGGTAGATGGATTTCATTCTTATTCAATAAAATGTAATTATGTGAATAAGAAAAAAACAGTTGCATTCAGTTGTTTTGTGATAACCTAATAATCTCATTTGAAAAATCACGAAATGACAATATACGTCAATCTAAAATAAAAGTGTAATCCAACCAAAGCAATAGGGAAAACCAGACGAGGTTACTTACATTTTCTATCTTGTTGTCCTTTTCTGCCATTCCCCCTCTCCTTTCTTTCAATGTGAGATATCTGCACCGGGTGGTGTTGGGAGCGTGATACCAAGAGGAGCTCGAGATACTATAGTAGAGCTGGCAAACCCCGCCTTCCGCTCGTTGTCATAGCGACAGGCTCCTGATAAAATAAGTGGCACTGAATGATGGTTATCAAATATTAATGTGATGAGGGTGCACGATCCCACTTATCAAGTGTGAGACCCTTTCATTCCAATAGGGTATTTAAAACAAATTTAAAAATAATGCTGTTCACTCATAACATAAAATAACTCCCAAATAGGAGATTTGCCCAACCTGGCAACCATTATAATAAAATAATTGTTACTCAGATTTGAGTAAGCTTAGGTTAATGGTGAATATATACCTTGCACAACATTAATAGCCTATAATATGATAAAGAAACTCAAGTCTAATGGTTGCCAGTTTGGTTTGGGGAAAACTCCCCCTTCCCATACCCAATTCTTTAAGTTTAAGAAAAGGCCTAGCCTACTATTAGCCAACATTGGACAATATATAACACATTTGTATGGCCACTCGGGCCATAGAGATAGATAGAGGACTCTAGTGCCCAAAAGCCTGTTTTAGCATGGGCAGAGCCATTGAGGACTATCACCATTTTGAAGTAGTCAACTGGGTGGAACACTAGAGATAAGTAGAGGACCCATCTTTATATCTGTGCCATTATAGCGTCTGTGACAGCATGGGCAGCTCCATTGAGGCTACAGCCCACGGGAATACCGACCCAGGTGACAACTTTGACTACTTTAAAATGGTGGGAAAATGTCCGAAACCCTCAATTGCACTGCCCATGCTAAAATGGCCAGCAGCGTTGCAGTTCTTGACACAAAACGTGAGCCTGCTGCCTGGCACCTGCTACCATACCCCGTTCAAAGGCACTTAAATATTTTGTCTTGCCCATTCACCCTCTGAATGGCACACACACACACTATCCATGTCTCAATTCTCTCAAGGTTTAAAAAATATTATTTAACCTGTCTCCTCCCCTTCATCTACGCTGATTGAAGTAGATTTAACAAGTGACATCAATAAGGAATCATAGTTTTCACCTGGTCAGTCTGTTATGGAAAGAGCAGGTGTTCTTAATGTTTTGTACACTCAGTGTAAGTAGTAGTAGATGATGCCCTCCATGGCGCTTGGCCGTCACTAACAATTATTTTCTTAACATCTGATGTTAAACCTAACCACACTACTAACCTTAAATTAAGACCAAAAAGCTATGTCGTTTTTGTTAACTATTTTTTTTAACGATATAGCCAAAATGATGCGATGTCAATATAATGATGGCCTGAGCTCACCGAAAGGCGAGCTTGTGTGTAATTTGTTTTACAATGCACTGTTTCTAAATATAATTACATTATCCGAAGGCGGCTGGGCGGGTTATACGCTTTAACGCCACGCTCAATAACAATGTCTCTATTTTAGCGTTTTATCGCTGGCGCTGTAGTCACCCATAACATTATTTGAATTGTACAATGTAGCTAAGGGATGAGGCTTTATCGTACATGTTAAATTAGACCAATTCACCTACTTATGGTAACACAACATCACTATCAACAAAAAAATAATTTGAGATATGGACTATCCTGCAAGCGTACAGCCACTGCTCTAGACCTGTACCAAATACGAAACTCTGTGGCTGTACTGTCTTTGTTAGAAAGGCGACACCCCAGATGATCCATTAAAAAAATCAGATAGTCTAGTAGCGACTCTAACAATGATGGAAAAGGCAGGCAGAAGCGGGCAAGATCAGGTGGGACCATTCTAGCCAATGAGAGGGCAGATAAGCGTGTAAACAAAAGGCACGTAGGGGTTCCCACTATTTACCACAGCCACAATGTCAACAATGGCTAAATCGTACAAAATGTATGGGGGGGGGAATGCTTTTTGGTTTTAATTTAAGGTTAGGGTTAGGCATAAGGTTATCAGTGCGGATAAAGGTGGGTTTAATATCACATTTTAGAAATAGGTGGGGTTGACAACTTTGTGGCTGTGTTAACTAGTCACGGCCTAGCCCAATATTGGACTAAAGGAGCCTAAAACGTCACCGTACACCAGTGGCGGTTGGTGCCGTTTAAGATTAGGGAGGACGATTATTATGACCTAATAATCATGGGTTTCTCTCTATAGCAGCATATCGGATGGCTGTCATTCATATTCCATTCACCCGGCTCAATGTAACATCGATAGGTTTTTGGCTACTACATAAAATGTTCACTATACCCATCATGAGGTTGCTACAACCTAGCCTGCGAATGGAGGTTTATAATGTCGAGAGACAAATTGGCATCATCAAGATGACAGATTCAATAACTCCTTGCACACTCTTGCCTGCATCTAGCTGATCTAGGGTGTAATCATTAGTCCAACAGTTGCAAACAAGAGTTTCTATTGGACAAATGCAGGTACGTTTATCCCCGTTTCGTTCTGCTTCCTTCCGTTTATGAAACGTTTTTAACAGAATTGTCGGAATGAATACATCGCTAATCATCCACACAGTTCACTTTAAGAGCAGTCTCGTTTCACCTTTTCCCTTGGCTTGTGGACAGAAACAAACTTTCAAAGCCAAGCCTTCATACCATGACCGCTACACACAGCCTACATCATTGTCACCATATTAGCTAACGTCAGCTAACGACAGTTCATGCTGCAAGAGCTCTGATAGGTTGGAGGACGTCCACTGGTGGTCATCATAATTACTGTGTAGGTCTATGGAAGGGAGTGAGAAAAATGAGTCTCCTAAGTTTTCTGTTGAAGTCAATGTACCAACGGGAGGACGGAAACCAACTGTCCTCCGGCTACACCATGGCACTACCCCAGAGAGTGTTGTTGAGGCTACTATAGACCTTTATTGTGTGTTTTAGTCAATTATTTGGTTATGTGAATATACACTACCAGTCAAAAGTTTGGACACACCTACTCATTCAAGTTTTTTCTTTATGTTTACTATTTTCTACATTGTAGAATATTAGTGAAGACATCAACAATATGAAATAACACATATGGAATCATGTAGTAACCAAAAATGTGTTAAACAAATCACAATATATTTTATATTCTTCAAAGTAGCCACCATCAAGCCACCTTGATGAGAGCTTGATGAGGGCTACTGTCTGTCTTATAGTGGCCATGTTGGAAGCCCAGAGGGCTACTGTCTGTCTTATAGTGGCCATGTTGGAAGCCCAGAGGGCTACTGTCTTTCTTATAGTGGCCATGTTGGAAGCCAGGGGGCTACTGTCTGTCTTATAGTGGCCATGTTGGAAGCCCAGAGGGCTACTGTCTGTCTTATAGTGGCCATGTTGGAAGCCCAGAGGGCTACTGTCTGTCTTATAGTGGCCATGTTGGAAGCCCAGAGGGCTACTGTCTGTCTTATAGTGGCCATGTTGGAAGCCCAGGGGGCTACTGTCTGTCTTATAGTGGCCATGTTGGAAGCCCAGAGGGCTACTGTCTGTCTTATAGTGGCCATGTTGGAAGCCCAGAGGGCTACTGTCTGTCTTATATGGCCATGTTGGAAGCCCAGAGGGCTACTGTCTGTCTTATAGTGGCCATGTTGGAAGCCCAGAGGGCTACTGTCTTCTTATAGTGGCCATGTTGGAAGCCCAGAGGGCTACTGTCTGTCTTATAGTGGCCATGTTGGAAGCCCAGAGGGCTACTGTCCTTATAGTGGCCATGTTGGAAGCCCAGGGGGCTACTGTCTGTCTTATAGTGGCCATGTTGGAAGCCCAGAGGGCTACTGTCTGTCTTATAGTGGCCATGTTGGAAGCCCAGAGGGCTACTGTCTGTCTTATAGTGGCCATGTTGGAAGCCCAGAGGGCTACTGTCTGTCTTATAGTGGCCATGTTGGAAGCCAGAGGGCTACTGTCTGTCTTATAGTGGCCATGTTGGAAGCCCAGAGGGCTACTGTCTTTCTTATAGTGGCCATGTTGGAAGCCCAGGGGGCTACTGTCTGTCTTATAGTGGCCATGTTGGAAGCCCAGAGGGCTACTGTCTGTCTTATAGTGGCCATGTTGGAAGCCAGAGAGGTAATTAAAGAGTGTGAGGTATTTGAATCGTTCCTCATTACACGTGTTTGTGTTACTAAACAAACCGATATTAGGAATAGTAGCTAGTAACATTTAATCTTTATTTACAGTAGATGTAAACATTCAACTCCTGACATGACTGCTATGTAGTTGGGTTGCACATTTCTGAAAAATTTCCCCAAATTCCAGAATTCCTGGTTGGAGGATTCCCAGATTTCCTTTCTGTTCCTTCATAATTTCAGGAATCTTCCAACCCTAAAATGTAGAAAAAGGCATGTTTCACATTTGTATAAAAAAGACAATCTTGGCAGTTTAACATGTGGTGAATGCTGAGGGGGAAAGAAATGGAACAAACAAACAGGAGGGTAAATAACAGCTTGCAATGGTTTAGAAAAGGCCAGCTTAAAAGCAACCAAACATAACGCTGAATCTACATGGTTTGTAATATAATAAGATACAAAACAAACGGTTTGTAATATACCCTGACTAGACCTTGTTATGTCCTGGCTAGACCTGGTTATGCCCTGACTAGACCTGGTTATGCCCTGACTAGACCTGGTTATGCCCTGACTAGACCTGGTTATGTCCTGGCTAGACCTGGTTATGCCCTGACTAGACCCTTCACAGTACAGTAATGCATTTGACCTTACAGTTACAACCATAGAGATAGATAGAGGACTCATTTTACAGTTACTACCATAGAGGACTCATCTCTGTGCCATTACGGCATCTTTCAACCTCTATGGTTCCTACCCAATTCCTCAAGTCCCGTTGGGATAACTGTAGTTTTGAGGTTAATTAATGTCATGAAATTATAATGATTTGAGAACAGAGAGCCTAGTTGCGTCACCTATGGCACCTTATATATAGTGTCAGCGCTAATCTATAGTTCACTACTTTTTGACCAGAGCCCCGTGGGCCCTAATTTCGTCTACTAGCCGGCTCTTTCCTATGCGGAAGCAATTGAGACAGGGAACAAGGTTGTGGGTCCTGGTCAGAAGTAGTGAACTATAAAGGGAATAGTGTACACTTGGCGATGCAAGCTGTGGATAGTGTTAACAGGGTGGTTCAGATCAGTCGTCCCAGACGATGCCCAGGAGCTCACTGCTGGCGTCCCACAGCTTCTTAGCTGTCTCCTCCTTCCTCCCCTGGGGTGCCACGAAGGCCGGGGCACAGTCACTGAGAGAGAGAGTGTGAGCGGGAGGAAGAGGACTTTAGTTATCTGCATGATCAGTGCTTCCCTTTTGATTTATTCTGTCGTCAAATGAAAGTAGCATGTTTCTAATAAATAATTTGGTCGTCTAGCAGGTGTTTACTCCGTAGTGACTCACAGAACTGGCAGAATGGACAGAGTATGTATTAAGTGGCCGAAGTGGGACCTTGTTCTAACCCACAATCCTCAGCACCTTGTTCTAACCCACAATCCTCAGCACCTTGTTCTAACCCACAATCCTCAGCACCTTGTTCTAACCCACAATCCTCAGCACCTTGTTCTAACCCACAATCCTCAGCACCTTGTTCTAACCCACAACCCTCAGCACCTTGTTCTAACCCACAATCCTCAGCACCTTGTTCTAACCCACAATCCTCAGCACCTTGTTCTAACCCACAATCCTCAGCACCTTGTTCTAACCCACAATCCTCAGCACCTTGTTCTAACCCACAGCACCTTGTTCTAACCCACAATCCTCAGCAACTTGTTCTAACCCACAATCCTCAGCACCTTGTTCTAACCCACAATCCTCAGCACCTTGTTCTAACCCACAATCCTCAGCACCTTGTTCTAACCCTCAGCACCTTGTTCTAACCCCCAATCCTCAGCACCTTGTTCTAACCCACAATCCTCAGCACCTTGTTCTAACCCACAATCCTCAGCACCTTGTTCTAACCCACAATCCTCAGCACCTTGTTCTAACCCACAATCCTCAGCACCTTGTTCTAACCCACAATCCTCAGCACCTTGTTCTAACCCTCAGCACCTTGTTCTAACCCCCAATCCTCAGCACCTTGTTCTAACCCACAATCCTCAGCACCTTGTTCTAACCCACAATCCTCAGCACCTTGTTCTAACCCACAATCCTCAGCACCTTGTTCTAACCCACAATCCTCAGCACCTTGTTCTAACCCACAATCCTCAGCACCTTGTTCTAATCCTCAGCACCTTGTTCTAACCCACAACCCTCAGCACCTTGTTCTAAACCACAACCCTCAGCACCTTGTTCTAACCCCCACTCAGCATCCTCAGCACCTTGTTCTAACCCCCAATCCTCAGCACCTTGTTCTAACCCCCAACCCTCAGCACCTTGTTCTAACCCCCAACCCTCAGCACCTTGTTCTAACCCACAATCCTCAGCACCTTGTTCTAACCCACAACCCTCAGCACCTTGTTCTAACCCTCAGCACCTTGTTCTAACCCTCAGCACCTTGTTCTAACCCACAACCCTCAGCACCTTGTTCTAACCCACAACCGTCAGCACCTTGTTCTAACCCACAACCCTCAGCACCTTGTTCTAACCCACAACCCTCAGCACCTTGTTCAAACCCACAACCCTCAGCACCTTGTTCTAACCCACAATCCCCAGCACCTTGTTCTAACCCTCAGCACCTTGTTCTAACCCTCAGCACCTTGTTCTAACCTCCAACCCTCAGCACCTTGTTCTAACCCACAATCCTCAGCACCTTGTTCTAACCCACAATCCTCAGCACCTTGTTCTAACCCACAATCCTCAGCACCTTGTTCTAACCCCCAACCCTCAGCACCTTGTTCTAACCCACAATCCTCAGCACCTTGTTCTAACCTCCAACCCTCAGCACCTTGTTCTAACCCTCAGCACCTTGTTCTAACCCCCAATCCTCAGCACCTTGTTCTAACCCTCAGCACCTTGTTCTAACCCACAATCCTCAGCACCTTGTTCTAACCCTCAGCACCTTGTTCTAACCCCCAACCCTGAGCACCTTGTTCTAACCCCCAATCCTCAGCACCTTGTTCTAACCCTCAGCACCTTGTTCTAACCCCCAATCCTCAGCACCTTGTTCTAACCCACAATCCTCAGCACCTTGTTCTAACCCCCAATCCTCAGCACCTTGTTCTAACCCCCAACCCTCAGCACCTTGTTCTAACCCCCAACCCTCAGCACCTTGTTCTAACCCCCAACCCTCAGCACCTTGTTCTAACCCACAATCCTCAGCACCTTGTTCTAACCCACAACCCTCAGCACCTTGTTCTAACCTACAGCACCTTGTTCTAACCCTCAGCACCTTGTTCTAACCCTCAGCACCTTGTTCTAACCCACAACCCTCAGCACCTTGTTCTAACCCACAACCCTCAGCACCTTGTTCTAACCCACAACCCTCAGCACCTTGTTCTAACCCACAACCCTCAGCACCTTGTTCTAACCCACAGCACCTTGTTCTAACCCTCAGCACCTTGTTCTAACCCACAGCACCTTGTTCTAACCCACAACCCTCAGCACCTTGTTCTAACCCACAATCCTCAGCACCTTGTTCTAACCCACAATCCTCAGCACCTTGTTCTAACACACAACACCTAGTGCTGAGCGATTATCCGAAATGTGTTATTTTTCATTTTTAAACAACTATTTGGCCAACGCCATCGATTCAAGTATTTGGATCGCATTTCGTTAGGGTTTTTTCTGTGAGCTCAATGCACAGTTTCTCTAGAGATGAATCAGATCACGCCTGAAATGCGCAATGTAGTTTCCAACAAGCCAATATTCGACATTGTTACGCGCAGAAAATGTGGTAATTAACTACAATAACCATAACCCATTGCTCGTCTACTTGTCTGGTCTATGCGGGGAGCACAGAAACTGAGAGAGACAGAAGAAGAACTCGCTATTAAGAGGGATAGAGAGCAGTTGCTTTGAGGTATCGCTACCTGAAAATACACCATCTAAGTGATTGATAGTTGGTATTCAGCAGTCATAAAAACAATGCCTTATTTACTTTGAAGAACTACTAAAATTGTGATTTTTTTTGTTGTTGTCAGACAGCAGCTCTATAGAGATAATTAAGTCATCAAATAAAACATCTGAAATAATATTATTAAAGTAAATGGTGATGGTGAATAAATAATAATAATAATAATAAGTGCTAAACAGTAATGGGCAGTCACTACCATCATGGAACTATTCATTGTTTAATTCTGTGTCACAGCAGTCAACCCACATAAGGCAAAAGGCATTTTTTTATTATCCAAAACTGAAAACAGTGATAATTTTTTTTCATAGATCAAACCGAAACGATCTCAAAAAACACTAAAATCACTCAGCACTATAACCCACTGAGCCATTGGAATCCCAGTTCCATCATAAAACACAGAGGGTGGAGGGGTCAAAACTTCATACTGTAATCTCACCTGAAGTGTTTCCCGGTGAGAGAGTGCAGCTCCTCTGCCACAGCGCAGTAGATGGATGTCTGGGCCCCGTCTCGAGGGCTCTTCAGGAACAAGGAGAACAGAGAGAACAGCAGAGACATGATGGTGGAGTGGCGTACCAGGTCTGAACACACCGACCCCGGGTGGACAGAGTTCACCGTCACACTGGAACCTGGAGAGAGGGAAGAAGAGAGGATTCAGTTACCAAGCTATTGTCAGGCTTTTTGCTTGATCCCCAAACCCCTGAGACACATTGGTAACTGAACAAAAATGTGAAATGTAAAAAAAAAAAAAAAAGTGTTGGTCGCATGTTTCATGAGCTGAAATAAAAGACCCCAGAAAATGTTCCGTACGCACAAAAAAAACGTATTTCGCTCAAATTTTGTGCACGAATGTGTTTACGTCCCTGTTAGTGAGCATTTATCCTTTGCCAAGAAAGTCCAGCCGCCTGACAGGTGTGGCATATAAAGAATATGACTCAACAGCATGATCATTACACAGGTGCACCTTGTGCTGGGGACAATAAAAGGCCACTTTAAAATGTGCAGTTTTGTGCCACAAATGTCTCAAGTTGAGGGAGCGTGCAATTGGCATGCTGACTGCAGCCGTTGCCAGAGAATTTAACATTAGCGAAATTAACGTTGTTTTAGAGAATTTGGCAGTACGTCCAACCGGCCTCACAACCGCAGACCACGTGTAACCACGCCAGCCCAGGACCTCCATATCCGGCTTCTTCACCTGTGGCATCGTCTGAGACCAGCCACCTGGACAGCTGATGAAACCGAGGAGTATTTATGTCTGTAATAAAGCCTTTTTGTGGGAAAAACGCATTCCGATTGGCTGGGCCTGGCTCCACAGTGGGTGGGCCTATGCCCACCCAGGCCCACCTATGGCTGCGCCCCTGCCCAGTCATGTGAAATCCCATAGATTAGGACCAAATGAATTTAATTCAATTGACTGATTTCCTTATATGAAATGTAACTCAGTAAAATCTTTGTGATTGTTGCATTTCCATTTTTATTAAGTATTCAGACCCCTTCTCTTTTTCCACATTTTGTTACGTTACAGCCTTATTCTAAAATAATATTGTATTGAGAACAACAATTTCCCATAATGACAAAGCAGAAAACAGGTTTAGACATTTCTGCAAATGCATAAAAAAAAAGAAATATCACATTTACATAAGTATTCAGACCCTTGACTCAGTACTTTGTTGAAGCATCTTTGGCAGCGATTACAGCCTTGAGTCTTCTTGGGTATGATGCTACAAGCTTGGCACACCTGTATTTGGGGAGTTTCTCCCATTCTTCTCTGCAGACCCTCTCAAGCTCTGTCAGGTTGGATGGGGAGCGTTGATGCACAGCTATTTTCAGGTCTCTCCAGAGATGTTTGATTGGGTTCAAGAACGGGCTCTGGCTGGGCCACTCAAGGACATTCAGAGACTTGTCCTGAACCCACTCCTGTGTTGTCTTGGCTGTGAGCTTAAGGTTGTTGTCCTGTTGGAAGGTGAAATCTTGAGCGCTCTGATACAAGTTTTCATCAAGGATCTCTCTCTACTTTGCTCCTTTCATCTTTCCCTCGATCCTGACTAGTCTCCCAGTCCCTTCCGCAGAAAAACATCCCCACAGCATGATGCTGCCACCACCATGCTTCACTGTAGGGATGGTGCCTGGTTTCTTCCAGATGTGATGCTTGGCATTCTGGCCAGAGAGCTCAGTCTTTGTTTCATCAGCCTTTAACTGAGGATTGGCTTCCGTCTGGCCACTCTACCATCTGCAGAAATGTTTAGGTACCCTTCACTGTCAACTGTGGGACCTTATATAGACAGGTGTGTGCCTTTCCAAATCATGTCCAATCAATTGAATTTACCACAGGTGGACTCCAATCAAGTTGTAGAAACATCTCAAGGATGATCAATGGAAACAGGATGCACCTGAGCTCAAATTTCGAGTCTCATAGCAAAGGGTCTGAATACTTGTGTAAATAAGGTATTTTTGTTTTTATAAAAACCTGTTTTCATTTTGTCATTGTGAGGTATTTTGTCATTGTGAGGTATTGTGTCATTGTGAGGTATTGTGTCATTGTGAGGTATTGTGTCATTGTGAGGTATTGTGTCATTGTGGGGTATTGAGTCATTGTGGGGTATTGAGCCATTGTGGGGTTTTGAGCCATTGTGGGATATTGAGCCATTGTGGGGTATTGAGCCATTGTGGGGTATTGAGTCATTATGGGGTATTGAGTCATTATGGGGTATTGAGCCATTGTGGGGTATTGAGCCATTGTGGGGTATTGAGTCATTATGGGGTATTGAGCCATTGTGGGGTATTGAGTCATTGTGGGGTATTGAGTCATTATGGGGTATTGAGCCATTGTGGGGTATTGAGTCATTGTGGGGTATTGAGTCATTGTGGGGTATTGAGTCATTGTGGGGTATTGAGTCATTGTGGGGTATTGAGTCATTGTGGGGTATTGAGTCAATGTGGGGTATTGAGTCATTGTGGGGTATTGAGTCATTGTGGGATATTGAGTCAATGTGGGATATTGAGTCAATGTGGGGTATTGAGTCATTGTGGGGTATTGAGTCAATGTGGGGTATTGAGTCAGTGGGGAATTGAGTCATTGTGGGATATTGAGTCATTGTGGGGTATTGAGTCATTGTGGGATATTGAGTCAATGTGGGGTATTGAGTCATTGTGGGGTATTGAGTCAATGTGGGGTATTGAGTCATTGTGGGGTATTGAGTCATTGTGGGGTATTGAGTCATTGTGGGATATTGAGTCAATGTGGGGTATTGAGTCATTGTGGGGTATTGAGTCAATGTGGGGTATTGTGTCATTGTGGGGTATTGAGTCAGTGGGGAATTGAGTCATTGTGGGATATTGAGTCATTGTGGGATATTGAGTCAATGTGGGGTATTGAGTCATTGTGGGGTATTGAGTCAATGTGGGGTATTGAGTCATTGTGGGGTATTGAGTCAATGTGGGGTATTGAGTCATTGTGGGGTATTGAGTCAATGTGGGGTATTGAGTCATTGTGGGGTATTGAGTCATTGTGGGGTATTGAGTCCATGTGGGGTATTGAGTCATTGTGGGGTATTGAGTCAATGTGGGATATTGAGTCATTGTGGGGTATTGAGCCATTGTGGGGTATTGAGTCATTGTGGGGTATTGAGTCAATGTGGGGTATTGAGTCATTGTGGGGTATTGAGTCATTGTGGGGTATTGAGTCATTGTGGGGTATTGAGTCATTGTGGGGTATTGAGTCATTGTGGGGTATTGAGTCATTGTGGGGTATTGAGTCAATGTGGGGTATTGAGTCATTGTGGGGTATTGAGTCATTGTGGGGTATTGAGTCATTGTGGGCTATTGAGTCATTGTGGGGTATTGAGTCAATGTGGGGTATTGAGTCATTGTGGGGTATTGAGTCATTGTGGGGTATAGAGTCATTGTGGGGTATTGAGTCATTGTGGGGTATTGAGCCATTGTGGGGTATTTAGTCATTATGGGGTATTGAGTCATTGTGGGGTATAGAGTCATTGTGGGGTATTGAGTCAATGTGGGGTATTGAGTCATTGTGGGGTATAGAGTCATTGTGGGGTATTGAGTCATTGTGGGGTATTGAGCCATTGTGGGGTATTGAGTCATTGTGTGGTATTGAGTCATTGTGGGGTATTGAGTCATTGTGGGGTATAGAGTCATTGTGGGGTATTGAGTCAATGTGGGGTATTGAGTCATTGTGGGGTATTGAGTCATTGTGGGGTATTGAGTCATTGTGGGCTATTGAGTCATTGTGGGGTATTGAGTCATTGTGGGGTATTGAGTCATTGTAGGGTATTGAGTCATTGTGGGGTATTGAGTCATTGTAGGGTATTGAGTCATTGTGGGGTATTGAGTCATTGTGGGGTATTGAGTCATTGTGGGGTATTGAGTCATTGTGGGCTATTGAGTCATTGTGGGGTATTGAGTGTAGATTGTTGTATTTAATCCATGTTAGAATAAGGCTGTAACGTAATGTGGGAAAACTTTCCAAATGCACTGTAGCATGTACCTTCATAAATATGGTTTTGCCTTTCTGATCATGTCTTTTGGGTGCGTTTTCTCATTGAAAATCTATGTGCATGGCCACTATTCCTCCGTTTATTTTGTGTGTTAATAAATCCATGTGGCAGGCTGCAATTCTCTTCCTCCCTCCCCTTCCCTCCCTCTCTAACCCCTTCCCTCCCTCCCTCTTCCCCTCCCTCCCCCTCCTCGCTCCCCTCCTCGCTCTCCCCCTCGCTCTCTCTTCCCCTCCCTAACCCCTTCCCTCGCTCTTCCCCCTTCCCTCGCTCTTCCCCCTTCCCTCGCTCTTCCCCTCCCTCGCTCTTGCTCGCTCTTCCCCTCCCTTCCTCCCGCTCGCTCCCTCTTCCCCTCCCTCCCTCCCTCTCGCTCTTCCCCTTCCTTCCTCTCTCTCGCTCTTCCCCTACCTTCCTCCCTCCCTCCCTCCCTCCCTCTCGCTCTTCCCCTTCCTCCCTCCCTCTCGCTCTTCCCCTTCCTTCCTCCCTCTCGCTCTTCCCCTTCCTTCCTCCCTCTCGCTCTTCCCCTTCCTTCCTCCCTCTCGCTCTTCCCCTTCCTTCCTCCCTCTCGCTCTTCCCCTCCCTTCCTCCCTCTCGCTCTTCCCCTCCCTTCCTCCCTCTCGCTCTTCCCCTCCCTTCCTCTCGCTCTTCCCCTCCCTCCCTCTCTCCCTCCCTCTCTCCCTCCCTCTCCCTCCCTCTCGCTCTCTTCCCCTCCCTCCCTCCCGCTCGCTCTTCCCCTCCCTCCCTCCCTCTTCCCCTCCCTCCCTCTCGCTCTTCCCCTCCCTCCCTCCCTCTCGCTCTTCCCCTCCCTCCCTCCCTCTCGCTCTTCCCCTCCCTTCCTCCCTCTCGCTCTTCCCCTCCCTTCCTCTCGCTCTTCCCCTCCCTCCCTCCCTCTCTCTCTCTCTCTCCCTCCCTCTCGCTCTCTTCCCCTCCCTCCCTCCCCCTCCCTCTTCCCCTCCCTCCCTCTCCCTCTTCCCCTCCCTCCCTCTCGCTCTTCCCCTCCCTCCCTCTCGCTCTTCCCCTCCCTCCCTCCCTCTCGCTCTTCCCCTCCCTCCCTCCCTCTCGCTCTTCCCCTCCCTTCCTCCCTCTCGCTCTTCCCCTCCCTCCCTCCCTCTCGCTCTTCCCCTCCCTCCCTCCCTCCCTCTCGCTCTTCCCCTCCCTCCCTCTCGCTCGCTCTTCTCCTCCCTCCCTCTCTCGCTCTTCCCCTCCCTCCCTCCTTCGCTCTCTCTTCCCCTCCCTCCCTCCCTCCCTCCCTCCCCTCCCCTCCCTCTCTCTCTTCCCCTCCCTCCCCCTCTTCCCCTCCCTCTCTTCCCCTCCCTCCCTCCCTCTCTTCCCCTCCCTCCCCCACCCTACCTTTGAGTCTGCGGGCCAGCTCCCTAGCAAACAGGACGTTGGCCAGCTTGCTCTGGCAGTATGCGAGGCCGCTGTTGTAGCTGCCCTGGCTGAGGAGGTCATGGAAGCGGATCCAGCCAAAGTTATGAGCCAGGGAAGAAACCACGACGATGCGGGCCGGAGCGCTCCGCTTTAGCAGGCCAATCAGGAGGTACGTCAACAGGAAGTGACCTACCAGGAAGAAACAGTAAACAACAACACATGATGCAATCCGTGTTGTACTGCAACAAAGGATCAGAGTACAATATCCTAATATCAGAAAATAAACTATTGGAGTTGTTGAATAGAACACTGTTTTTATGTCATAGGGCAACAGGAAGTGACCTACCAGGAGTAAACAATAATATGATGCTGTGGCTTTGTCAGAAAGGAAATAATACTAGGATCATGTTGAATGAAACACTTATGTCATTGAAGTACTACTTGTACATGGTTAGTACTGTGAAGGCTAGCTGCCCACGTGTTCTTCATACAGAAAAGGCTATACGGACGCTCCTGACATTCAAAATAATATTTAATTTCAGAACTGGTTAAAATGTAGGTTAGGGATTAGTTAAGGCAGATGTTGTTTACTCGTTTTACAGGTCAGGAGTGCCCTTATAGCCTCTCCCACTTCATATAGTAGATACTGTAAGTGCCACAGCCCTACACAGATGAGGGCCACAGCCCTTCACAGATGAGGGCCTACAACATTTTGTTACGTTACAGCCTTATTCTAAAATGGATTAAATACAACAACAAATCCACATCTATCTACAAACAATACCCCATAATGACATCACAATGCCCCATAATGACATCACAATACCCCATAATGACAAAGTGAAAACTACAGAAATACCTTATTTACATAAGTAATTAGACCCTTTGCTATGAGACTAGAAATTGAGCTCAGGTGCATCCTGTTGCCTCTGTGGAGAACATTCCAGAAGAACAAACATCTCCACAGCACTCCACCAAATCAGGCCTTTATGGTAGAGTGGCCAGACAGAAGCCACTCCTCTGTAAAAGCCACATGAGAGCCCGCTTGGAGTTTACCAAAAGGCACCTAAAAGGACTCTGATCATGACAAAAACAAGATTCTCTGGTCTGATGAAACCAAGATTGAACTCTTTGTCCTTCATTTCAAGCGTCACGTCTGGAGGAAACCTGGCACCGCTCATCACCTGGCCAATAGCATCCCTACAGTGAAGCATAGTGGTGACAGCATCATGCTGTGGGGAAACCGGGCACCATCCCTACGGTGAAGCATGGTGGTGACAGCGTCATGCTTTGGGGATGTTTCCAGCGGCAGGGAGACTAGTCAGGATCAAGGAAAAGATGAACGGCGCAAAGTACAGAAAGATCCTTGATGAAAACCTGCTCCAGAGCGCTCAGGACCTCAGACTGGGGCGGTTCATCTTCCAAACAGGACAAAGACCCTAAGCACACAGCCAAGACAACGGGGTGGGGGGCTGTGCCAGTCTTGACACCGCAACACTGGGACAGAAATTTAGCGAGAACTTTCTCTTCCTTGCCCTGCAGTATTGGAAGACTGAAATTTCTTTGTTACAGAGAGACTCTTGCCGCCAAAAACCTTTTCTCCAAGAAAATGACATTTG
Source organism: Oncorhynchus clarkii lewisi (assembly GCF_045791955.1). Classification (NCBI taxonomy): domain Eukaryota; kingdom Metazoa; phylum Chordata; class Actinopteri; order Salmoniformes; family Salmonidae; genus Oncorhynchus; species Oncorhynchus clarkii. The sequence goes on from NC_092165.1 coordinate 62,150,987, forward strand.
GAACAATATTCATAAGACAGGAATGTTAAGAATGGTTTGGGGGGATGTAAAGAATAATCCTGTCATTGTTTATTATTTTGTGATGTCATTAAGGATGGTATGACAAAGTAACTAACTTAGGAAGGACACGCATTCTGTCAAGTTTACATCTAATTGTTGTATAAAGTAAATTATTAGGTATGAGAGTATTTTTTTAAAAAAAGATAGAACTGTGATTTTAGTTTTCTAATTAGATAATTGTTTTTCATATAAACTAGTCAGGAGTCATGCCCAAGTGAGCTCAGAGTTCACGTCAGCATTTTGCCAGGGTGCTTAAAAGGACTCACTAAGAATTAACATACAGGACAGCCAAAGTACAGCGCAAACTGAACGTTACAAATGGTTAAAACTACAAGACCAGACAGCATGGAGCGGTGGCTACACCTCTCACCATGAAAATGGTGAGACTTGTACATTGCCGGGTTACAACTGGCGTATAAAATGGTCGAGAGCTGAACCCTGAATAATCAACCATTGATACCAAAAGACGTGAGACGATAGTCTACACGTTGAAATAGTGAGTTTCTCTGAAGCTCTCAAACCTCAACACTAGAAGAGAAGATAACGTCACCTTGGAGACCAGAAACATTCACAGTCTGCAGCTGTGCATGTAAAATAGGTCATATAACTTTGACTAAAGACACAAGGTGGGAAGAAGAATCCCCACAGACAACAGTTGGTACATCTGAAGTATCTATTCTAACAACCACTCCATTACCAGAGAAGCTCTATAGAGGACATTGTGAAGTCTGGTGGACAAACCAGTCTTTACATACCTCGACAACTTCACAATAGGACCCATCGAGTTCAACAGAGAAAGACAGCTACGTGTAAGTATAGACTGCATTTCTAAACAGAATGAGTGGTGGTAAGCATTATTATTTCCATGAGCGTAGCCTCCAAATGTATCCAAGTGTTGTCTCTCGGTCTCTCCCTCTCTTTACCTACCCCTCCCTCTCCATATGTGTAACAAGCAGTCATATCTTGTCAGTCCACTAGAGACTTTTATCTCATGTAAGCGTGCATGTGCATTCTGTGTTATTATTTAGTTAGTTAATAAACAAATGATTAAATCGATTTGTGTAGTACTGAATATTCAGAAGGGCTCGGGTTTTTGCGGATACAAGGATTATGCGACGTTCAGAACGAGACTGATGAAGTAATAATTAACAGTTATTAATGAAAAAGATATGTATGTCTTTAGTGTTTAAGTCGGGAGATAGTAACTAGTTTCCTGTGGTGCCCCAAATTCCTAATGAGTTAATTGTTACATGATTAATTTAAATTGAGTAACAATTAAACAGTTTGATTCGATAAATAACAGTCATCAGATTAATGATAGTCACGTCATGACAGTAGCTACACATGTAATATTGTTAATGGGAGGAATACACATAAACAAACATACAAAATGCCACGAGGATAGTTCAATGACTATGCCTGGTCTAGAACAACAGCACCCCTTTTCCAGCTGGAAAAGGTCAAAGGCCAACAGATGGGTGTTACGCACTCTAACACAAGGCTACGCACTCTAACACAAGGCTACGCACTCTAACACAAGGCTACGCACTCTAACACAAGGCTACGCACTCTAACACAAGGCAACGCACTCTAACACAAGGCAACGCACTCTAACACAAGGCTACGCACTACAATTTTGTCAGCGACACCAACACTTCAGGCGTGTTTTGAAAACAACAGCTCACAACCCTGCTCAAAAGCAAAAAACACCCTGTTCAGAAATATCCTTGCTCCTGGAAAAGCATGCAATTGAAGAAGTATAACCAGCGCAACAAAACTGCGAGTTCTACTCAATCTATTGTCTAGTGCCTATAAAAAAGGCGGAGGCCTCCGTCCGATCCTGGACATACCGTGCCTGAATAGTCATCTTCCAGCACTTCAAAATGCTGCCAATCAAAACTGTCCTGTAGCTGCAGGGTTGCCCCCAAAATTGTCCTTCAGCCAATTTCTGTAAGAACCCCGGGAGCTCCCGGCTGTAGGGAAGAACCCCGGGAGCTCCCGGCTGCAGGGAAGAACCCCGGGAGCTCCCGGCTGCAGGGAAGAACCCCTGGAGCTCCCGGCTGCAGGGAAGAACCTTGGGAGCTCCCGGCTGCAGGGAAGAACCCCGGGAGATCCCGGCTGTAGGGAAGACCCCATCTACATAGATTCTATATAGTATAAAGAAACAAAAAACAGACTACTTTGACAGAATTTTGAGTCCATATGTGGACCATCTCAGGAAGTGTGGTGCTTGAGTGACGGTGAAGGCTACCGCGTTAGCGTGTTGGTCGGGGCTGGGGGCTGCGGGGGTTTCAGACTTGCTGACTGGTTGTGCACGTGTCACGTTCGGACCGGTTGGCAGGCCATGGGGGGTCTCAGTTTCAATCAATCGTTTCTGTTTGTGAATGTCCGTTTATTTTGGATACATTTTTTTATTTTATTTTAAGATTTTGTTCAATAATTATTTATTTTTAAAAATATAATAATAACGTGTATATGGCAGCCATCTCTATGGGTCATGACCTGATTGGTGCACAAACAGGCTCACACTTCTGAATTCATGAATGGTGGCTCCTTCACACCCTCATGGGAGTTAGATGTTGTCCTACGATCATTTATGAACCTGTCTTGACTTTAGCTATGGGAGCTCTTAGCCAAGACTGCCTTTCTACTGGCTATGGTTTCAGCCAAACGTGTTGGATAATTACATGCGCTATCTACCCATCATGCCTCACTTTAGCAGAAGATTGGATCTAAAGCAGTGCTTGGGCCAAACTTCTTACCTAAGGTGCTTTCATCATCACATGCTAACCAGCTTTTAATCTTAGTGGTATTTCAACCGCCTACCCACTCCTCACAGGAGAGTCCAGAGTTGCATGCACTTTGCCGGGTTAGGGCATTAAGTACCTATGTTGCTGCAACAAGAACAGTTTGTCAAACCGAGCAGATTGTTTTGTGTGTTATGGGGAGAACACAAAAAGGTCCAGCTGTCTCCAAGCAGAGAACGTTGGATTACCAATGCAGTAGGGTAGACCAACTCCAGACACCGTGGTAGTACAATCCACGTCATGGACCCTGTTCAGAGGAGCCTCCTGGACTCGATCTGTGCTGTTGCCAGTTGGGCAACACCCGTGACTTTCATGAGGTACTACAGACTGCATGTTATGTCCACACCCATCAGTCTGTGGTCCAGGTCACCTTGGTTTTCAAAAAGTCTGGGTCTTAGGTGTGTGAATGCGAGTGAAACAAGCATGCCATTTCGCCGTGTTACGTGATCAGGCCTTAGATTGCTGGTGTTTGTGGAAAGACAAATTCACATAGAACCCTAGAAGTGAGTCTGTTAAAAAACTCTGTCTCACCCAGGTGGTTGACCCCCAGCTGCATCTCGAAACCGTCCTTGGTCTTCATGTAGGGACACATCATGACCCCAGCATTGTTGATCAGGATGTGGAGGTGGTTGACCTCTGCAGGGGTCAGATACAGAGTCAATATTATACTTTGCTTTACAGAGTAAACACATTATAATATTAGTGCTTGCCTTGAAATATACTGTAATAACGGCAGAATAAATACTGTAATAAACTGTAATAACACCAGAATAAATACTGTAATAAACTGTAATAACACCAGAATAAATACTGTAATAAACTAATAACGCCAAAATAAATACTGTAATAACACCAGAATAAATACTGTAATATACTGTAATAACACCAGAATAAATACTGTAATAACACCAGAATAAATACTGTAATAACACCAGAATAAATACTGTAATATACTGTAATAACACCAGAATAAATACTGTAATATACTGTAATAACACCAGAATAAATACTGTAATAAACTGTAATAACGCCAGAATAAATACTGTAATATACTGTAATAACACCAGAATAAATACTGTAATAACACCAGAATAAATACTGTAATATACTGTAATAACACCAGAATAAATACTGTAATATACTTTAATAACACCAGAATAAATACTGTAATATACTGTAAAGGTTACGGGGAGGTCTATGTCCCAAATTGCACAAAAGTAGTGCACTACATAGGGAATAGGGCTCTGGTCTAAAGTAGTGCACTATTTATGGAATAGGGCTCTGGTCTAAAGTAGTGCACTATATAGGGAATAGGGCTCTGGTCTAAAGTAGTGCACTATATAGGGAATATGGCTCTGGTCTAAAGTAGTGCACTATATAGGGAATAGGGCCCTGGTCTAAAGTAGTGCACTATATAGGGGAATAGGGCTCTTGTCTAAAGTAGTGCACTATATAGGGAATAGGGCTCTGGTCTAAAGTAGTGCACTATATAGGGAATAGGGCTCTGGTCTAAAGTAGTGCACTATATAGGGAATAGGGCCCTGGTCTAACGTAGTGCACTATATAGGGGAATAGGGCTCTTGTCTAAAGTAGTGCACTATATAGGGAATAGGGCTCTGGTCTAAAGTAGTGCACTATATAGGGAATAGGGCTCTGGTCTAAAGTAGTGCACTATATAGGGAATAGGGCTCTGGTCTAAAGTAGTGCACTATATAGGGAATAGGGCTCTGGTCTAAAGTAGTGCACTATATAGGGAATAGGGCCCTGGTCTAACGTAGTGCACTATATAGGGGAATAGGGCTCTTGTCTAAAGTAGTGCACTATATAGGGAATAGGGCTCTGGTCTAAAGTAGTGCACTATATAGGGAATAGGGCTCTGGTCTAAAGTAGTGCACTATATAGGGAATAGGGCTCTGGTCTAAAGTAGTGCACTATATAGGGAATAGGGCTCTGGTCTAAAGTAGTGCACTATATAGGGAATAGGGCCCTGGTCTAAAGTAGTGCACTATATAGGGAATAGGGCTCTGGTCTAAAGTAGTGCACTATATAGGGAATAGGGCTCTGATCTAAAGTAGTGCACTATATAGGGGAATAGGGCTCTTGTCTAAAGTAGTGCACTATATAGGGAATAGGGCTCTGGTCTAAAGTAGTGCACTATATAGGGAATAGGGCCCTGGTCTAAAGTAGTGCACTATATAGGGGAATAGGGCTCTTGTCTAAAGTAGTGCACAACATAGGGAATAGGGCCCTGGTCTAAAGTAGTGCACTACATAGGGAATAGGGTGCGATTTGGGACGCATATTGGAGTTAGTAGGCTGACCTCGGAGGAAGCGTTGAGCGAAGGCCCGTATGGAGCTGGTATCAGCCAGGTCTAGCTCTCGGACCTCTACGTTTGCCTTAGAGTAGATGCGTCGTATAGATGCTGCGGCCGCCTCACCCTTCTCCACATCCCTGCACGCCATGATCACCCTCGCACCTGGCAATAGACAATAAAACAGTAAGGCCCGAGGGGGTGTGGTATACGGTCTGATATACCTTGGCTTTCAGCCAATCAGCATTCAGGGCTCGAATCCACCCAGTTTATAATAACCAATCATCAGCATCGTTGATACTTTCTTGAATGGTCTCTTCTCTTCTTCTGTTATCATTATCTTTGTGGTGATGAAGGACAGGAGGCCTCACCATGAAGGACTGTTGGGAAGACCATGAGTCCTAAATGGCGCCATACACCCTCAAGTGCACTACTTTAGACCAGGGCCCCAAAGTAGTGCACTATATGGGGAATAGGGTATCAATTTAGCAGAGTTTACACAGGCAGCTCAATTCTGATCTTCTACCCAATTACTGGCATAAGATCTGACTGGTCAAAATACCCATTAGTGGCAAAAGACCCAGAATGGGCTGCCTGTGTAAACGTTAGTCACCTCTGATAGCCAGGTCCAGAGCAGTCTCCTTCCCAATACCAGTGTTGGCTCCAGTAATCAGGACCGTCTTCCCGTCCAGCCGAGTCATAGACATACATGCTCCACCTGCTGAGTATTTCCTGGACAGAGAAACAAAATGGATTTGTTTTTATTTATCTACAATCAAACTTCTATATCAGTCCTGTCTGTGTTGGCGAGGTTGGCAATGGCATATAGTGGAAGTCCACACCTGGGCTGCTGTTACAACCCCATTCTCCATATCGTTCCCCATTCCCACTACATTGGGAATAGGACGCCATTTGGGAGGCATCATGAGGCTACAGAATAGAGATACAGGTGTTCAACTTTTTTATTTTGACAGTAAAGTTGATTATTATTATTATTATTATTATTATATATGACTATTATTGATCGTTCAACATGCAACATTATTGTTACTCAATATGCAAGATCACTTTCTGGCAACAACGATCAAACGTCAAATCGTACGACTCAGTCACGCCACAAAACCTGGCTCGGTCTCACCGAACAATAACGGTTACAAATATAACTCCGCCCACGCGCGCAACGCTGTCGTGCATAATCATGTCATGAAATATTGTAGCGAGCTACTGTACAGCACTTCCTTACCTAAGGAATTGCATTATCGTTTGCTCATATTGACATATAAACCATGTTCAATTTATTCCACAAAACAACAACAAATGAATGTTATTTTTGAAAAATGTGGTTGTCTTCATTATGGAAAAAAAATAGTGTTGATCTAGGCTGTACTGCATAAAAATAATCTGGATCATCGTCATCAACGTTGATGTCGATTCACCCATTCATCCCCGCCAATAGTCTTCTTAACCCCAATGGCAAAACACAATCCTTTCGTTTTTAGCTTGACAATGACGGTAATTCATTTCTATTGAGGTTAGACTAATTAGCCAAGCATAGAATCAGATGATGCATCGACTACAGCCTCGAACATAAAAAGCGTTTATTCTTACCTAATGTGGGGTGCGAATAAAACCATGAGCAGTGCGACCACCCCAAGACCTGCGACAATCAATACGAGCACCATCATGACACGGATCCTTTCGCTGTCTCTCTATTGTAGCCCCTTCTTCACTGCTCTTCATTCATAGCGCCGTTCTGTGTTCACCTGACCAACAGCTGATCCAAGATGTCAAAGCATTATGGGGGAGGTGTCGGAGGAGGAGTTATTACACATCACGTGTTGTCACAGTGATGCTCGTTCAATGGAATCCTGGGATTGTAGTCTTCCAATAGATTCGACACAAACGCACTACTATTTCCACTTGCCTATTGTATTTGAAGTTGTATTGAAAGACAGTTCCGCTATGCATATTTATTAATTTGTAAAAACAATAGGCCTATTTTGTAATTCACAGAAAATTCTACAATTTTTACAAACTGCCATTTGGTTTGAAATATACTAGTCTATATCCTAATCCTCAGATGAAAAAAAAATAATATTAATCCGAAAGAAGGTAAAGATCGCCAGTTTGTAGTCCTGTAAAAACCGGAAATGAGTTGCCTTTGGATCATTCAGCCATTCCTACGGGGGAAAAATTGGGTTTGTGGGATAAACGCCGAAAATAATGTCTGAGGTTAACACAAGTTTAGGAGATCTTATACGTTTTGTTCTATGATATAATAACCGTCAGTTAACATGACCTTTATGAATTATGAAGCCTTTATTTTACTTCGTGCCCACGTTGGATTACATAAATGCCCCAAAATTCAAAGTGACATTAGCTGATGAAGATTATGTCATAGAACAAAATGTAGAACAAATCAAATTGTATTAGTCACACGCGCCAAATACAACTGGTGTAGACCTCACTGTGAAATGTATACTTACGAGCCCCTAACCAACAATGCAGTTTATAAAATATGGATAAGAATAAGAAATAAAAGTAACACGATATTAAAGAGCAGCAGTAAAAAATAGCAATATATACAGGGGGGTACCGGTACAGAGTCAATGTGCGGCCCCATTGATGTACTGGGCTGTTCGCACTACCCTCTGTAGTGCCTTGCAGTCGGAGTCCGAGCAGTTGCCATACCAGGTAGTGATGCAACCAGTCAGGATGCTCTCAATGGTGCAGCTGTAGAACCTTTTGAGGATCTGAGGACCCATGCCAAATCTTTTTAGTCTCTTGAGGTGGAATAGGTTTTGTCGTGCCCTCTTCATGACTGTCTTGGTGTGCTTGGACCATGTTAATTTGTTGGTAATGTGGACACCAAGGAACTTGAAGCTCTCAACCTGCTCCACTACAGCCCCGTCGATGAGAATGGGGGCGTGCTCGGTCCTCTTTTTCCTGTAGTCCACAATCATCTCATATGTCTTGATCACGTTGAGGGAGAGGTTGTTGTCCTGGCACCACATGACCAGGCCTCTGACCTCCTCCCTATAGGCTGTCTCGGTGTTGTCGGTGATCAGGCCTACCACTGTTGTGTCATCGGCAAGTTTAATGATGGTGTTAGAGTCGTGCCTGGCCATGCAGTCATGAGTAAACAGGGAGTACAGGAGGGGGCTGAGCATGCACCCCTGGGGGGGGCCCTGTGTTGAGGATCAGCGGGGCGGATGTGTTGTTACCTACCCTTACCACCTGCGGGCGGCCCATCAGGAAGCCCAGGATCCAGTTGCAGAGGGAGGTGTTTAGTCCTAGGGTCCTTAGCTTATTGATGAGCTTTGAGGGCACTATGGTGTAGAACGCTGAGCTGTAGTCAATGAACAGCAATCTCAAATAGGTGTTCCTTTTGTCTAGGTAGGAAAGGGCAGTGTGGAGCGCAATAGAGATTGCATCATCTGTGGATCTGTTGGGACGGTATGCAAATTGGAGTGGGTCTAGGGTTTCTGGGATGATGGTGTTGATGTGAGCCATGACCAGCCTTTCAAAGCACTTCATGGCTACAGACGTGAGTGCTACGGATTGGTAGTTACAGTGCCTTGCGAAAGTATTCGGCCCCCTTGAACTTTGCGACCTTTTGCCACATTTCAGGCTTCAAACATAAAGATATAAAACTGTATTTTTTTGTGAAGAATCAACAACAAGTGGGACACAATCATGAAGTGGAACGACATTTATTGGATATTTCAAACTTTTTTAACAAATCAAAAACTGAAAAATTGGGCGTGCAAAATTATTCAGCCCCTTTACTTTCAGTGCAGCAAACTCTCTCCAGAAGTTCAGTGAGGATCTCTGAATGATCCAATGTTGACCTAAATGACTAATGATGATAAATACAATCCACCTGTGTGTAATCAAGTCTCCGTATAAATGCACCTGCACTGTGATAGTCTCAGAGGTCCGTTAAAAGCGCAGAGAGCATCATGAAGAACAAGGAACACCCCAGGCAGGTCCGAGATACTGTTGTGAAGAAGTTTAAAGCCGGATTTGGATACAAAAAGATTTCCCAAGCTTTAAACATCCCAAGGAGCACTGTGCAAGCAATAATATTGAAATGGAAGGAGTATCAGACCACTGCAAATTTACCAAGACCTGGCCGTCCCTCTAAACTTTCAGCTCATACAAGGAGAAGACTGATCAGAGATGCAGCCAAGAGGCCCATGATCACTCTGGATGAACTGCAGATATCTACAGCTGAGGTGGGAGACTCTGTCCATAGGACAACAATCAGTCGTATATTGCACAAATCTGGCCTTTATGGAAGAGTGGCAAGAAGAAAGCCATTTCTTAAAGATATCCATAAAAAGTGTTGTTTAAAGTTTGCCACAAGCCACCTGGGAGACACACCAAACATGTGGAAGAAGGTGCTCTGGTCAGATGAAACCAAAATTGAACTTTTTGGCAACAATGCAAAATGTTATATTTGGCGTAAAAGCAACACAGCTGAACACACCATCCCCACTGTCAAACATGGTGGTGGCAGCATCATGGTTTGGGCCTGCTTTTCTTCAGCAGGG